>NC_141596.1:24866163-25166163 GCF_047967505.1 Dipteris shenzhenensis
GGCTGGTTCCATTGGCAAATGGAGTAGATTACCCATGAAGGAAGAGGCGATGCTTGGCACCTTAGCGCATTTACGAGGGGCAAGGTAGCGGATGAGAGAGATTGACCTAGCCATCCCTGAGTCCTTGTGGGAGGTACTTTGTGTGTGGATGGACAGCAAATGATTGGTTAATTTTCTCAAACCGAGGTCCCCTTGAGGATGATGATGCACCAAGGCAGCACGCAGCCTCATTTTTTTCATGTAGGACCTAGAGGCCTACTCTAGGCACTCAGTCAGAGAGACCCAGAGATGGATGGGAGTCTGGATGGGATTCATTGGTAGATGATTAGAGTGGTGGGACGTTTGGGGAGGGAGTGGCACATTGATCCTCCTAGTATCCCAAAGCAGGATGCCCCCAGATGGCACCTCTAGCTTTGGGAGGGTAGGCCCTTGAGGGAGTTCCAGTGGGATCTGGGAAAGTGGTTTTGGCCCTCCAGGGGCGACCTTGTCGAGCAGGTGGATGCAATGCCCTTCTTTTCCTACACCATATGGATTGGTAGCAAGCTTCAGATGGACTCTTCAATTTGGACCCCTCAGAGGGAGAGGCATTGGGTGGACTAGAAAGTGGCCTAGGAGGTTCGTTCTAGGTATTGGATGCAGTTATGGTCTAGTGTGTCGCCTAGGAAGATCTCCTACTTATTCTAGCTGGAAGCCCATGGAGGCTTGCCCATCAGCCCATGGTTGGAGCAAATGCGGGTGGAGGGGTAGTGTCATTGTTGCTCTGCTAGTTTTCTGGAGATAACCCCTCACTCCCTCTGGAGCTATTGTAGCACAACCAAGATTTGGATGGGAGCCCTCAAGATTATGACTCGTATGCAAAGCCTTCAGAGGGACTACACATGGGGGATGGTGGCCTGGTTGACTGAGGAAGGAGACACATTCTAGGTTGATGAAAGCATTCAGAGGATAGAGCTCCATGAGGTGGTCCCTCTTGATAGCCTCGTTCCTCATTCTCCTCCAGAGGACAGCGTATGGGAGGTAGTAGCCAGTATCACAGCGTAGAACATTTGGGTTGCTCGCTATAGTCTGGTGATGGGTGAGCATTCGGTTCCACCCTCAGCTACCTTGGTCGCCATCTCGCAGGATATCATCTACATCCTCCGCTCCACTTGGGGGCATGGGACCCCAAGTTCTAGGGCGACTGTCGCGAGGCATGCTCGATTCTACAAGGCTTGGCCTGCAGGAATTTTTTACATATTCACTCTATGATGGACTCGCTGGTTGTATAGTCCTCCCACCTTCTTGTTAGCACTTTGTACCAGAGATCCCCTAGGTAGTGAGCTAGGTTTCTATGGAACAGGTTGGTTTTATCTTCTTTCATCCATTTTCTAGTTTTTCCATACTCAGCACCTTCGGGGCTGCTGTTTTGTATGAAGTCTTTCATGCATTAATAGAAGGTTGCTTTCTTTGGGAAAAAAAAAGAGAGATTGTTTGAGCTTCAATTCAAGGAAGCAGTCTCCATTGCTTCTCACTTGAATGAATTCAATATTATTTTTAGCCAGGCTCAAAAGCTGAATTTTGACACAGAGACAAACGCAATATTCCTATTATGTTCATTGCCATCATCCTCATGGGATACCTTCCGTATAGCTGTCAATAATCTACAGCGGGTGGAGTACTGAAGTTTGACGATGTTGTGGGTAGCTTGTTGGCCGAGGAGATTAGACGAAAGTGTATGGATGGCAACAAGAAGGATGTAGTCTTAAATGTGCAAAGGGGTAGATCATAGTTTAGGGGAAGTCGCAAGAAAGAGGGAAGTCTCGTAGCAAATCTAGGGCACGGAACATTGAGTGTTACCATTGTGGCAAGAAGGGCCACATGAAAAAGGATTGCTACAAGCTAAAAAGAGAGCAAAAGGATAAGAAAAGAATGCAAATTGGGGTACAAATAAGAAGTAAGAGAGTCCCAGTGAGGACAAAGGAAAAGTGAAGATCGAGGAGATCAATGCAGTCACTAATGATAGTGACAATGACATTCTCTTCATGTCCAGTCTACCTGCAGAGTTGCTTACCAGTTCAGATGATGCATATTCCTAGGATTGGATTTTGGATTCTAGTGCTTCATTCCATGTTGCACCCCATAGGGAATGGTTCTACACTTATGATAGTGGAAAGACAGGTTGTGTGCATCTTGGAAATAACTATGCATGTGACATAGTGGGAGCATGCGACATAATGTTTTCTTTTGCAAATGGGTCCGCATTTGTTTTGAAAAATGTGAGACATATGCTTAAGCTAAGCAAGAGTCTCATTTCAGTGGGCCGGCTAGATGATGCTGGTTTTCAGTCCACGTTTAGCTCACCTTTGGCTTTCAAAGTTGGAAAATTCAAAAGGGCTCTATGGTTTTGGCAAGGGGTGCTTAGTGTGGGAGATTGTATCCCTTACATGTATCAAGGGTGTCTGATCATGTTGTTGCAATAACCGAACATCCAAGTACTTCTTTGTGGCATTGCCCCATGAGCCATAATGGAATGAAACTCTTATGCCGTATGGGTTATGTACCACATTTGAGTTTTTTTTTATTTTGAATTTTGTGAGCATTGTCTCTATGGGAAGAAGACTAAATCAGCCCATAAAAGAAGGGGAAAGAAAGAGCTTGAAAGGCTTTGATTTGGTGCATTCAGATGTATGTGGTCCCATGCCTACACGGTCATTAGGCGGGGCTGAATACTATGTGACATTTGATGATGCAACTAGGAAAGTGTGGGCTTATGCTATAGCTCAGAAGAGCAATGTGTTCCAGGTATTTTAGAAATGGTTGGCTTTGGTTGAAAATCAGTCAGGTAAAACGCTTAAATGCCTACGAACTAAGAATGGTAGAGAGTATCTCTCTCATGACTTTCAGCATTTCTGTGATACATGTGGGATCAAGAGGGAGCTCACGTCCCCTCGTACTCCATACCAAAATCCAGTTGCGGAACAAATGAGCCGCACCATTCAGACAAGGTTGCAATGTATGCTTTCCAAAGCAAATCTTCTGGTGGTTTTTGGGCTGAGGCACTGAAGACTGCAGTGCATGTGATCAGTAGATCACCTAGTAAGAGTTTGGATGGTGGTATTCCTTAAGAGGCATGGAGTGGCAAGAAGCCCTCTTGCTCTCATTTGCGTATATTTGGGTGTGAGGCATATGCACATGAGCTTTGGAAGAAGCTAGATCCGAAGTCTAGGAAATGCATCTTTTTGGGTTATGGTGAAAGTGGAGAGATGGGTCATCGTCTCTGGGATTCAGAAGAAAAGAAGATCATACAAAGCCATGATGTGGTCTTCAATGAGAAGAAGATGCATAAGACACCCATGAGGGATGTGAAAATGAAGAGAATCACTTTCTAGGATGTGAATCGACTTGCATATGTTGATAGACAACAAGCTGCCCATGCACCGAATGTGCAAGAAATGGTGCCATCTGGTACTCCCATAGGTACACAATTAAGGGCAGATGATGGATCATCTATTGCTGGAAATGATGACCAAATGTGGCTAATATGCAGGTGGGACAACAAGCTGAAATTCCCTTGAGAAGATCAACTAGAGTGTCTAGACCGCCTGAGAGATTTGTTTGAGGGGCAGACTATGTGATGC
Organism: Dipteris shenzhenensis; assembly: GCF_047967505.1. Lineage (NCBI taxonomy): Eukaryota > Viridiplantae > Streptophyta > Polypodiopsida > Gleicheniales > Dipteridaceae > Dipteris > Dipteris shenzhenensis. The sequence goes on from NC_141596.1 coordinate 24,869,781, forward strand.
TTACTAATTGCGAGGAGCCTTCTTGCTATAGGGAGGCTATGATGTGCGAGGATCAGCGCAAGTGGGAGTATGCTATGCAATCAAAGATGAATTCACTCATGAAAAATAAGTATATACACTATCTACTTCATCCCAATGATAACCAAAACTTTTTGCATCCTTGTCTTGCCAATCCAACACCTCAGTGTCATCTTCATCTTTATAGTTGAGAATCTCCTTCTTTGGAGTAATGGAAGTAGGGGAAGGAGCCTTATCCTCATTGACCACCACCTTCTATAGCTTCTTTGCTATGAACGAAGTCTTTACCTTGAACTTCCACCAAGGATAGTTTGTTCCACTAGTCTTGCTTGCTTCTATGATGTTCATACTTGCAAGAGATGATGTCAGAGCTACCACAAAATACCCTACACTCCACATAAAGCTCCAAGATAGAGAAAAGAGGAAAGAGGGGCTAGCTTTGCGAAACTAGTTGGACTGAGTGCTGGACTAAGTGCTACATGAACACTCTTGGCTCTAATACCATGTAGAAAAATAGAAAGAAAGACTTTCACAAGATAGAATGTTCACACACCATTCAATACACAAGTTCAACTCAACAATTGACTCTTAAAGCACATTGTGAACTGTACTACATATGGATTGTAGCAACAAATTGCAGCACCAAAATAGTGAAGCTATAAACAATGATTTACTATAGGGTTCCCACAAAGTGGTAAAATATTGTAGCACCAAAACTCCTACTCCACACACCTTAGGGAGAGGTCTCAATAGGCAGAGTTAGGTAAAAGCAAAAGAGGATAAGCATTGGAACTGGGGGGAGAAGTCATAGGAGAGGCTTCAATGGAGCAATATTTATAGGGCTTGGAAGAGCCCCTAAAGCACATGACTAACCCTATTCTGAGCTGAGGGCTTGGATAACTTATTCAACCAAACAAAGACAACCAACTAGTCTATTGGTGGCCAATTGGCTCATTAGCCTATACAAGGCATGCTTTCCCTCACAATGGGGCTTGTTGTTTAGCAACCTCCAACAACTATTATTGTGCGAGGCAAAGTGGGTGCTAGTTTTAGTATTAGAGAAATTGCCAGTTCTAGTGTTGTGACAGTCTGGTCTGGTATCTTTACCAAAATATTCTTGTAAAGAGCAAGAATATTACATTAAGCAGCACATGCTCAAGGAAATAGAAAAGGCTCTTTCACTACTTGCACCTTCTTAAGTTGGCATTTAAAAAGGTGCCCAAAAATTGGTAAAAGTAAAAAATCTCCCAAGGAATAATAGACCTTGAAGCCTTCCACCACAGATTTAACAAAAATTGAGCACAAAACTGCTCATTGTAGAGCGGACGTCCCATCTTTTGCTAAAGAATGATAATGAACACTCCAAACAGTCACATCCCTAAGAAAAATATTAAAAGAATTAAAATCGCTAGGGACCCTTAGATTCAAAGATACACTAACTCAAATTGGTGGGGAGATGTCAATTTGTGAGAATCTACTACATGATACTATTTTTGCTTGGATCAAAACTCATTTCTTGGTAGTTAAGCAAGAACCAATAGCAAGGTTATCTTCTTGCAAGGTTGTTTGGCTCTAGTCAATTGTTGGTAAGCTTGGGGCACACACAAGATGATCCTTCATTGATCCAGTGTGATGGCAAGAGTTGCATTGCTATAGCTCACAATCCATTGTTCCATGAACGCATAAACGATATTGAGATGGACTTAGGATGGCATGGTGGAGCTTATTCATTGTTAATCGAAGGAGAATGTGGCTGATCTTCTTAAGTAGGCACTTTTTCAAGAGAGGCTTGAGTAGCTTCTTCTGCGTGTGGGTATAGTCCCACAACCAAGCACTGAGAGGGGTATTGAAAACAACAATGCTTGCTTGTGAGTCTCAAGAGAGGAGATTAGGCTTGCTTGGGAAATTCTATATTGGTGTTATTATGTTCTGTTTTGGGATAGGCACTAGGGCTACAAAGAGATCCTTATTAGGATTAGTTTTCAAGGCTATTAGCCCAAATTCAGTTGCAATAGTAGATCTTGGAAGCTATAGTATAACAGCCCCCACTGTGACGGAAACTAACCCAGCAGTAGGCCTTTCATAGGCAAGTGAGCAGTCGGCTAGCAATAGACTAGTTGGTCATCTTTTGGTTGGCTAAATAGGTTGGCCAAACCCCAAGTAGGGTCAGCCTTGAACTAGTCTAGTTGGCCAACTAAGGGGTTGTTCTAGCCCCTATAAATAATTCTCCACGCTTGCCTCTTCTGCCACTTCTCCCCCCCACTTCCAATGCCTATCCCCTTTGTTCTTGCCTGCCTCTACCTATTAAGACCTCTCATTGAGGTGTGTGGAGTAAGAGTTCTAGTGTAGTAGTGTTTCCTCCACTTTGTCGGAACCCTATAGAGGATCATTTTATACCAGCTCACTATTTTTGGGATGCAATATGTATAGAGTTCACTTTACTTTGTGGTTTTGAGGTTGAACTTGGTTGTACATGGTGCATGAAATTCTATCCAAGGCAAGCCTTTCTCTCATTTTTCCTACATAACTCCCCTAACACCTTTTGATGCTTTTTCATTTGATTTATCTTTTAGTATGTCTACTTGGGCTGATTATTGATCCCATTCTATTCTTTGGCTTTAGACTTAATATTCATAGAAACATCCAAGCTCCCACTTTAACACTCTTCAACTCAAAGGAATCAATGAAAGTTTGGGCTTTTGATGGCCGCATACTACTTTGCCAATAAGGGGTTCATACTTCATTACATCCAATCCACTGAAAGTACCAAAAGTGTTGATAGCATAGTCAACACTTACATCTTTATACCCACCTAAAAACACTGGGAGTGGTAAAAGCGTCATTAATTCAAAAGGAGATAACCCTCATAATTGCCAAAGGGGTAAAAGCATCAATAATTTTGATGGACATAACTCTTAATCGCCAAAGGGGTACAAATCTGCATAATTGCCACAGGGGGAAAATCTGCATAAGCATTCTTTAGATATGAAATGTTTTAACAAAGTTTAGTCGGAGAAATAGAGTAGCATCTTCAACCATTAGAATGCATAGAAAAAAGGCCGTGTTGTCTCTATACTTGGAAGCAAAACAATGCAATAAGCATTTTGTGTGCAGTGAGTCTATGTATGAGAGAAAGCATTGTTTATAGTAGAGAGCTCTATGCTCTGTTCTCATGAATAAAGAGGCAGCTTATGGTGTACATACTTTGTGTTATTTCTTGTTCCTCGTTTTGAAGTATGTGATTTTCTATCATGATGTTGATGATGTTAGAAATATTATTTTAGTTCTTGGTGTGTACGCAATCATTCTTCCTCATTAGAACTAGAATCTAAGTGGTGGTTTACCATCCTCATTAGAACTATAATTGATGATTTACCACCAATAAACCTACCCTCAATTATGATCCTAGACACACACTAGAGCTATGCTAGCATAATCGTGGAAAGTAATTTTAGGTATTAAATTTATGTCACGTATGGGATCGAGATTGTCTGATTAATGCCAACTCCAAGTGCCAATTGACCCCAACACTTGGTCCTGTGCACAATTGTTTGAGGATTCTTAATGAATCTCAAATGAAATTTTGTATCTCCTTAAGCAAAGAACGATGGCATAGCACCACCAACTTTGGACCACTAAAGCAAAACATTGACATAGTTTCGCCGACCTAATTAATAAGCTTTGTGCTTTAGATGAGTAAAGATCTTTGTTAAACATAAGCATAGAATTCATGGAATACCCACTTAAACTTTGTTAAGTGATAATAATTCAAAGACGACATGTTTGTGGCACCACTTTGGATGGAGCTGTCACTATAGCTTTCAATTATGAGGAGGTTAGATTCAAGTGTAGCAATTTACACCTCACTTTGCAAGTGATTTCAAAGAAACCAATATCAATGAAAACATGTAAAGAAGATCGTTAGGAAGTAGCCAAGCGCCTAGGTTAGGACAATAACAACATAGCATGTAAGCATCCAGCTATCAAAATAACAAAGAAGTTGCAGTTAAAATAACATGAGCATGGATAAAGTCTTACTTTTTGAGTGAAGGAGAGAAAAAATGAGGCTTCTGCTTTAGATGCCTTCAACCTCATTGATCAAAATATTGGCCAAAGAAAAAAGACCTTCACTTGGTTGAGATAGTATTATAGATACTAATAGGAAAGTTAGCCTTGGTGCAAATGAGTTACAAACTAGTCAACATGAACTTCATTGAGCTTGAACTCTATCCAACTCGTATGCTTATGTGAAGAAGAAGGTAGAAGATGCACTTCATTGAGATAGAAGTATACAAAATGAAAGGCCAAGTGGCCAATCATAATGTACTTGTGTTGTTGACCTAGAGCTAACACAAATGTTGTTAATTCTAAGCTAGCAAAAAGCTGATGTAATGTATACAACTATGATAGTAGATGCAAGTTTAACAATCTATGGGATGACAGGGTTACAACATTGGAAATTTAGATTCTAGAATATGCAAAAAAGCAAAATTTGAGTGACCAAACTAGGTCATTCAACTCTTGGAAGGGTGTGGCATTTTAAGGAAAAGCCTATCATTAATTGGAAAATCACATCTACTAGTTCAAATATTATGTGAAAAGAATCTTCCATTCAGACCTTGATCTCGTCTAGAAAGGGATCTTCCTTCCTTAGGGCCCTTTAAGGTTTTTTATCACGTGTAGAAAATCATAAAACTTGAAACCTTTCCTAGAATCCTTAGACTGTATGTGCAGAAGGTCATGAAACTTGAGGTAAGTTTTTCTACATTTGTAGCCTGCCCATAGAACCATTAGAGGATGCATTGTCCAACGGTAGATAACAAATTCAACAACCTGTCAACAGCTTGCTGCCAAAAGATATTGAGGCTCCCATCCCTTGCTGTCGTTTGGAGCTTTGCCAACATGGGTGCTTACACATTCACGCATGTCCCTACATTATCTAGATAAGAACATCGCCATTCTTAGTCAAGAACACAACACAAAATGCCTCGGAGAGGTCAAACAGTAGTGGAGATCGGGCTCCAAATCTCTCCCCAAAGAAAATGAGATACGTTTTTTACATTGTCAACAAATGGAAGCCTTATGAGAATACCATTAGCCAACAATGAGGAGAAGACAAGTACCTTCATCTACAAACAGTCCAGAAAACTCGAAAGGTGATCTGTTCTTTTAAAAGGAAAACATTTAAAATATCTAAAGGAGACGAGTTGGGAGAGCTCAGAAGGCTGAATAGCAAACACGCAACTTCTTGCATGTTTGGGACAAATAAGACATCGATTAGAGCAATTTCTTTGTGACACTGTGCACTCCAGGGTAACACTCCAATCCTTGTGCGAAGTGCCTCCCTTTTTTCTGAAGCACTAGTCACCTTTACAAACCTCCCCCAATTGCCAACAGGCTACCACCATTCTAGCAAAGCACTTGGGAGAGAGAGTCTCTCGGAAGTTGAGAGCTCCTTCGCTTCATCAGAACTTCCAAATGCAAGAGCTACTGTCATTTGAATCAGTTATGTATGCCTGGCCCTTAAGTCAACAACTACCACACTGATATTATCTTTGCTTCCCCTGCCATAGGCCAGCTTCACTAGAAGTGCAGCAGCTGAAGCAGATGCTTGGTCCTCAGGAGGGGACGCATCTCCCGAAACAGACTTCTTTGCAGCAGAGGCCAAGCATTTCCTTGCAACTTTACAAGCAAAATCGTTACTGAGAACATCCCATAAACCATCAGTTGCCAGAATCAAGCACTCATCCTCTTCTGTCCGTTGTAGGCAGGTTACCTCAGGTTCTGACACAACGTAACGCTTCAAATAACGATCCCCTGCATTGTACATCAATAATCCACAATTGTAAAAAATCTGCAAAAACCAAGGTGGCAAAACCACTATTGCCCTGCTTTTAATAAAGCGTTTAACCTAAAAGGACGAGTACATGGATAGCCAGAAGAAAACACTAATGGCCTCCTTAACAAACTCAGCTTGACCAAATACAAACGAAAAACATGGAAGGCCCTTTGGACCAAAAAATCAACCGTGTTCCCATAATCCCATATAGCAGGGACAAAAACATAGCACAAAACATAGAAGGCCCTTTGGAACAAAAAACCAACCATCTTCCCATAATCCCTTATAGCAGGGACAAAAACATAGCACTCGGGGAATGAGAATGAACCTATTGCCCTGGACAGTGCAAGAAGGCCTCCCACTCTGTAGCCATCCCAGTATATAACACGCCCACCAGCAGCCTCGATGCGGCTAGTCTCATCATCTCTCTCTGGCTGAGCAACAACAAAGAAAGAAAATAAGAAACGTTCATGGGATCAATGAAGAAGGAGCTCAAGAGCTTCACGTATCTGAATAGCTATAAGTCACCGACTAGTTTAACCAATCTACCCATCTATTCCCATCTATAAAGGCTAGCTTATTCCGTGCAGCTCAATTCAGAGATTGGGAAAAGGCCTGCAGTAACAGAATTCCTATACAACGAAGATAGCATACATGCTCAAGCACATGAACCTATGCGGTAGCAGAACTCCTATACAACTAAGATAGCAAACATACTCAAGCACATGATAATATGCACCTTGTGATCCTTGGAGAGGGGGATAGTCTTCCCACGTCGTGACAGAATGGCTCTAGAATCTCCACAGTTTGCAACGATGATCTGACAGGAGCTTATCACTGCCACTGTAGCAGTTGTTCCAACATTCTCTGGGGCAATGGCATTCCCACAGCAAGTAGAGGTGCTATCTACGTCGACACACTCGCCATTTGGACATACCCCACCTACTTCTTTGTCCATTCTGTAGAAGCATTCTGTCAGCACCTTCTCCCAATTGGAGCCAGCGTTCTCTCCTGAAATTCTAATCTCATCGGCAAGGGCCTTGTGAAGCCTCTGTACACAGTATTTGGATGCCTGCATTTTTTGTAAAACCGTAAGCTGTAGGCATACAGGCAATTCTGAAGGGACTTTGAACAAATTCTCACCTGAGAACCGCCATGGCCATCGTACACAGCAAAAAAGTGCAAGTCGGGAGATGTTCGAGTCTGTGGCTCCTTGTCACACGGACAGCCTCCCATCCAAGAGCCAGGGAGAACTGCAAAAGATGGGACGATCGCAGCTGTATCTTCCATTTCTCTGCGCCTGCCACACAAGAGCAGTTTTCCACTGGGAGGGCATTTCTTAGCTCTCAAACAACGACCGAAAGAGGGTTTACTATCAGAAGCGGTGGACGAGACCCCTTCGATCACAGTATTGGGAGTAGCCTTCGGGGCTACCTCGCTTGTTTGAAGATCCTCCGGCAAGACATCACTGGGCACAACCTCAACAACTACTTGATTGGAGAATTTGGAGACAGCTGAAGAAATCTCTGGAATGAGCTCCGAAGGCTTAACTACAGCGTGAAAAGTGCTCTCTGCTGTCTCTTGATTTTTTTCGAGTCGCTCTTTTTCTTCTACAAACGTAGTTGTGGCTTCAGCCATCCACGCCTCCCCGAAGCCTGCCGGGACGTCCTTCGAGAGGCTGTCATGCTCCTCATTGACCACAGTAACGCAGCGGCCCTCGACTCCAGCAGCAGAACACGATGTGCTCGCCTTGCTGTTGATCTGGAGAATGCACTGCCTGCTCTTCCAGCCCTCAAGGGGAACGGACTTCGACCTGACCAGGCCAGCACCTGCTGCTGCACGCCGTGGGAGGGTATCATTGCCCAACGAGATGTGGGCGAAGACATCCTGGGTCGTGATATCAGCGAGGAACTGGCATGCGAGGGCCAAGTCTCCGTCAGTCTTGGCCTTGGAAAGGCGAGGGCGATTGTGGAGCTCACTGTCGCCGAGGCCAGTGCTGAGGGGGCGAGAGCGCTTGAGCTGCGAGCTGTGGGAGAAGGAAAAAATGGGCGTGCGTCGGGAAACCACTGCTGCATCGAAGATGAGTCGAGCGGTGGAGGTTCCACATGAATCGGAAGCATACTCCGGATCCATGTCGCAAAGAATTCAAGCAGCAGGTTTCTGTGTCTCTCTCTCTCTCTCGTTGCACTCTTGCTTCTCTTCTCTTTCTCTGCTGGTTTCTGTTGATCTACCCTTCTTCTTCTACCTCCCGTGGGCTTTGTGTCATCGCCATCATCGGACAGGACGTGATCGGCCTTCCATCACCGAGCACTACACCTCCTCTGCTTGAGTCCTGGACGTCTCTCGCCCCAGCTGTCTTCCGATAGCACAAGCAACACCTCTCCTTCCAAGTCGCTCCTCCTCCTCCTCCTCCTCTTCTGCACCGCTTCCTCTCTACATCCTCCTCCCGCCTTCTCATCAGCCTTGTCGCTGTCTCACCCCAGCAGCAGTAGCAGCAGCGGCCGTAGCTCTCCTTCTTCCAAGTCGCTCCTCCTCTTCTGCACAGCTTCCACGCTGCATCCTACCCCAGCACGCCTCCCGCCTTCTCATCAGCCTTGTCGCTGTCTCAAAGCAGCAGACGCAGACGCAGCAGCTTCAGCTTTAACCCCCCAAAAAAACCAACTACTCTACAGTCCTCCTGCCTCGGAAACAGACTACAAACCCCTCTTCGCTACCCTTCTCTGCACCCTCCACGCTACATAGTTCGTACGCACCACGTCTCGACGCCCGCCATGTGCCTCATTTCCAAAATTCCGCTACCAAACAGGCGAAGTCGCGAAGAATGAACGGCAAGTGTAAACTTCTCAAGATCCCACTGCTCTCTAAAAGGCTATGGGTAACTCACAAGCAATTCTTCGTCCTCCACGCTACATTCTACTCCAGCACGCCTTCCGTCTTCTCAGCCGGGTCGCTGTCGCAAAGCAGCACCTTTACCTCGCAAACCAGCTACTCCCAAAAACAGACTACGTCTATGCAACTTCCACGCGACAGAATACCACGTCTCCAAGCTCGCCATCTGCCGGATTTCTGCCCGCTTTCCCGTATTATACTAAAAACTTTTGCTTTTCTTGTAAGTGCCGTGGAAGCCTTTGGCGGCTTCCCCTTTGCTTCATTCATTCATATTTGGCAACATCCCACAGCCTCCCTCACAATACAATTTTCTCAACCCACAGCTTGCATTTTATCAAGTTTTTCCTTTTCACATTTTGCACAACATGCCTTTCATTTTACCACCACCTATTTTCGCATTTGAAGGTCGATTTCTACCCAAAAACAATTCTTCACACAAGAACCTGAATGGCCCAACGCATCGTTTGAATTTCAAGGTTGCATCCATCTAAAGTAGTCCTTGTGCTTGACACGTGTTTACATCAGTTGTTGACATTCATGTAAATGTAAAAGTCGAGGGTCCTTACAATGTTCACAAGAAAACATTTTTCTCAACAAATCACAAAACTTGGGTTTCAAAATTTCGAAGGTTTCTCTTCAGAATTTGCGGATGTTTCAGCTAAAATATAACTACATTGGTCGTGCCCTGGTAGCCAACCAGGTCCTCCTAGCCACGGCTTGGTATGTGGCTTCCTGTTGGTGTTTCTCGAGATCCAGCGTGGCACAGCTTAGGAGGTTGGTTCGGAACTTCCTATGGTCAGGGGAGGATGGCCTCAGAGATACCAGAGCCAGGGTTGCTTGGCAGACAGTCATTCTTCCGCAGGCTGAGGGTGGCCTGGGGGTCATCGATCCAGAGCTTCAGAGTCAAGCCCTGTTGGGCAAGCTAGTTATCCGCGGTTTGACCCTGGGGGGGCAAACGTGGAAGATGTTACTTCAGTAGGGGGTCGGTTCTTGTGTCCCGCGCCGAGGTGGAGAGTGGCTACCGTCCCTCAGGTGGATCTTCACTTCTGCCCCGCTCACTCAGCCCCGCTCCCCACTCGTTCGTAGCCTCCTCATGGTTTGCAGGCGGCTCCACCTCAGTCTCATACAGTCCCCTCCTAGCTGCCAGGAGAAGATCGATCGCCACCCGCTTATCTAGAACGATCAGGTCAGAGATGCCGAGGGCCTTCAGTTGGGGGAGAGATCACACATCAGGTGGGACGGCTGGATGCGGGGGCTAGCCCAGTCCCTTCGAGTTTGGAGGGACACGTACAGACATTTGGAGACGGCTGATCTTGCAGACGCAGCTGGAGGTGCCCGTGGAGCCCAGGCGAGACGTACGGAGATCGACGGCGCGATTCCAGCTGATTGGTTGGTTCCACCCGAGCTTCAGATCCTCATGCCTGGTGATGACCGTTGGCTGGGACAGTTCACCCCCCGTGGCATCCCACTGGTGGTCGCAGGGCGGATGGACGACTCCTCTGTTTCCTTCTTCGCGGTTATGGGGGATGGCCGACTCAGGAGAGAGGATGTGCTCATCGACCCCCTACTCCCATGGCAGAGGGTTCGGGTCGTAGGCCTCGTGGGGAAGGTTTGGCGGACCGATCCTAGCATAGAGCAGGATCAGCTGCAGCTTTGGCGACTCTGGCTCTGGGAGGGGCGGGCCTTGTCAGAGCTTGATTGGGACCTAGGAGAGTGGAGATGATCAGAGATTATGACAGGTTAGGGGCCGACCTCTTTCTTTGCCTACAGCACAACATTGGGCAGGCGAGTTCTCGGGAGGATGCAGAGCCGCCCTCCCACCCAGCGGCCCAGTTGGTATGCACAGGGTATCTCCAGGTTCTTTTTGCAGGCCTTCTGGAAGGCCTTGTGGTAGAGCTGGCGGCCGCGGAAGATCTCCTACTTCCTGTGGCTTCTTGCCCACAAAGGTCTTCCAGTGGGGAGCTGGTTGCGGCAGATAGGCCAGGACGGACGTTGTCAGATCTGTCATGAGGACGAGGAGTCACCAAAACACTGCCTATGGAGTTGCACTCGCGCCCAGGAAGTGTGGACGTGGACTTTCGGGATCCTTACTCGCGCGCAGCACCAGAGCTAGGATTGATCACTTGAGGCGCATTCTGCTGGTGCAGCATCGCACCTAGTTTTCATCACTTATTCGAGGCATGTCAGCAGGACCCCACATTCCTTATCACACAGGGGACGTGGGGGCCACTCGAGAGCATCCCGCCGCACCTGGCAGAGGCTGGCCCAGGAGCTCAGGAGAGGCAGCCAGTCTGGGAGATTATTAGCAGCATCGCAAGATGGCACATTTGGACCTCGCGCTGCGCGCAGATCCTCGGTGGCACCTCCTTATCGACTGCCCAGATCATGACTGACATCTGGAGTGAGATTATACACACCCTCAGAGGCCAGTGGGACCAGATACAGGGGGACTCCCGGGCCGGTCGGGAGAAGCGGAGACGTTTCCTCCGGGTTTGGGACACACAGGGCCTCTTCTTCGAGCAGGCTTCGTAGGGCCTTCAGTGGCGCTACTCACCACCTCTCTGGCTGTTCATTCACACTCGCTTGATCCCTCCGTGAGAGAGAGCTTTACTTTTTGTTACCTTTTGGGCTGCGTCCAATTTGTGAACGCAGCCCGTCAGCTACAATGCTGACCTCTTGTATCTTGTTTTCGAAGTAATATAATTAGCACTGTTTTTTCGGCAAAAAAAAAATATATATATATATATATATATATATATATAACTACATTGCTTAATATTTTGCAGATTTTACAAAATTGAGAAAATATTTTTTACATGTGAAAATGAGAATGGTTTAAGTTCATTGTATATAGTTTGCAAGTTTGGTCCTTATCAAGTAGTACTTGACACCTGTTTAAATTAGTTTTTGACATTCATCAAGGTGTCCTTCATAAACGTGAAATGAATTTTGATTTTTTGTATTTTGTTTTCGAGGATTTGGGGCTATGGATGGCGGGGGGATAAGCGGAGGATTATGAGAGGAAATGATGTGCGATCTTTGAAGTTCAAAGATAGCCATAGAGAAATACCTCTTCCATACCGAGATTCATCTTGAAGAGAGATGCGATCTGTGCAACGGTCCTGCAATGGTTCACTCTAGCACAAAAATTCCACTTATTGTTACAATCTCCATGTTAAAGTAGCAAGAATAAAGTAATCAACATAAGATAGAGCTGAGATTGGATAATTGAGTGTAGTTTCTTAGTATTAAATATATCTAAATTAATATGAGTTTATTAGTATTAAATATTTCTTAGTATTAAATATATATAAATTAATATGAGTTTATTTATGTAGTATTATATAGCCACACATAGTCTGGTTGAAGAGGTTGGGCGCTTCCTCTTCGAGAGCTAAAAAAACCAGGAATGGGCCCTTTCCTCATGATGTATCGATGTAATGATCCATCAGTCCATTGGTTTTGGTCCATCGGTTTGAATTGTTAAACTAGTGGAATAGCTGAGGAAAGTAGATTACCTTTTCGAATGTTTGTCACGTGATGAAAGGTATGAGCAAGCATTGTGAGACAGGACTGATGATGTCTAGTTCGGTCCTAATCTGTGAACAAAGGATAGCATTAGAAACTTACGAATAAATATAATAAGAAATAACACAATAAGCCTACTGTATCAATATCATGCTTCATGAACTAGGGAGCATCTAATTGACTAGATTCTTTCATAGTTTCATCTATTTACCATGACAAACAAAAATTACGCACTTCGTCTCAACACATGCTTCATCAGATTATGTTGTCTCAAGCTAGAATGCACATTGTGTAGCGACACGACCATCTCCATGGACGTTGATTTTGCTGCCCATTCCTTTTATGTTATCTTATTGCCTACCACTGATCATGCCTGGAGCGAAGTCTATGATTCTAAGAGAGGCTGCTGGTAGCTTACGACAATTGGGACGTAGGCTACCTTTGTTGAATCTCGCCATATGACTTGTGTATAGTGACTACACTTCGAGGTTCTGTCCATACAAGGATTGCTCACATGTGAATAGTGCTCTTTGACCTCCACCCATGCACCCACGCCTGCACTACTGCTTCTAGACTCAAATCTCTCCATGCACTACCCACGTACATATTCTCCCTAGTGGTCCCCCCCTACCCCTAGTGTTGAATCTTGTAGTTGTCAAAACTACTCAATGGGTTGAATGGCCGGAGTATAGTGTTGTGCCTCTTACCTATAACTACTGCTTCACCAAAGTTCTTCCCTCCAGAGTTCTACCATATAAACCAATGCCTAGATAACCACCGAAGTATAACTTAGAGCACCACCCAACATTAACTTAGAGCAATGGAATTGTCATTTAAAAGAAGAGACGAAAACATTAACCTCACTTGAAGTAACTTCGATCTTTGTATAATTTTGAACGCACCACTTCAACTCCACTCCAATAACGGAAACCATTTAGCAAGCTTTTCATGCACGTCAAACCATTCAATAACCTCCACTGCCGTTAACATGGCTGCTAAATCCAAAGTACACCCACACGACACTAGTACACAAACTACTCTGTGCGCAAATTCAATCTCAAAAGTTGGTTCTTCTTTATATGAACACGAAAGCTCCAATGACACAATTTGAAGTAGCCTCCCAACTTACTTGGTTAGCAAATTTTTAGTGTTGGCAACTTCAGGAAGCATTTCCTTGCAACACGTGGGCTTGGAATGTACTCCTCTAGGCTCGATGGAAGGAGCCCAACATCAAGTAGAGGCACCACATAGTTTAGGTAGCACTTCTAAGGGCAAGGAGGTGACAATTCATTCCCTCATCCATGCTGATCAGGACCTTTTGTAACTCCTCTGTCTTTCCAGATCGAACAAAGTGACCCTCGGGGCTATTGTACTCTCCTGCAACCTCATAACACTTTTGAACTTGGAAAAGACATAGAACTGATGAGTGGTAACAAGAGCCTTCAAGACAGGCGGGTCAAGCCAAGCTACTTTTTTAGGTGAACGTCGCAACTTTCTCAAACATCCAAGATGAATACACAAATTACCATCTCCTTCACGTTTTTGCCATGGAGATCTTCAAGAATAAGGGATTGTCACAACAATACTCTAAGTAGCATGTCATACTCGACGAGCTTGTCATCATCTGATACTTTGTTTAGGACCAATTGTCGCATATGTGCTTGGTCGTAACTAGAGGCTTTATGCTTACCTTCTTGAGATCCATGTCAACCAGACTTGTTTCAAATCGATGCAACTAAAGCTCTAGCTAGAAAGGCATAGGATCATGGCAAGAGATGTAGCTCTGAGACACTAGGGAAGTGATTATCCTTTTATGAAGCTATACGTGCCATGGAAGTGATGTGCAAAATAAAAGGAAGTGATAAGAGGCGTGCCTCTGGAACTTTTCTCGTCTCTTGGGCATTCTCTCTTTCCCTCACACGGAGGTTGATCAAGCTGGCTTCCTATGACCTTAGATTGAGAGGGTCATCAAGGCTTCCTACAAGTTGGCTAGGTGTTAAAGAAATCTGTGTTGATGCTAGTATGCCAATCACTCCAACCGCTCGAATCTCTAGCGTTGGATTCACTTAGGACCAGAGCAACTAGAAAGAAACTTATCGAATGGCTGAGATAGCATCCAAAGAGCAACAAGCTGCAGTAGCGAATCTCCGAGATACCAAGCTTGGCTATGGTGGCAAGTGTTAATAATTCCTAGTAAGCTCACAGCAATCGCTTGCTCTTGCCCAATGTAGCAAACCGTCTGGCGGCTTGACGCTCGCTTGACAAAAGTGGCTATGCATCTGCATCCATATTGGATGCCTTATAGCACATCGATTCTTGCCTTTCCATGCAAGGGGCTATTGCTCAAAAGCAGCTCGAAGCTTCAACTACCAGAAACAGTTTCTTCTCGTGTGAAAAGCTGGGGTGACTTGGAGATTGCAAATTTGGAGCCAAGGCTTTAATTGAAAGTGCAGGTGCCAAGTGGCTGAGAAAACATGTGTGCCTCAAGACCTATGGAGCACTCTAAGGTGGATGGAACCTGTGTGGAAACATGATGAAGAGAGTGCTCATGACATGTACCTCAAGTCAATTAGGTTCCAAGATAGATTAGCTTGGACTCATTTCTCTACTCAACAATACATGATAGGCCTCTTATATAGAGAGTGCCCTTGGAATAGTCAACACTTGTGGGATCCTCTGATCCACATCTCTTCTTGTGGATATCCTTGATCCACATCTCCACATCATGTAGTCCACATCTTAGGGTGGCTACTTTAATACATTCCTATACCATACCTTAGCCTTTAATCTATGTGCTCATGGCACCATATCTCAACACCTCCCCTTGGTGCCATGATCCTTTGGCTACTGCAAGGTGGTCAGATGTGAGTTAAATTCCATCACCTCCCCTTAGTGCATACATTGCTACTTAAGGTGGTCAAGTGTGGGTATTACAAGATCAAATGCTCCCCTGGGTGTTTACATGGCTACTCTCAGGTGGTCAGGTTTGATTTACAAAACATATGGGCTGAAGGTGGCAAGGATGTTGCTTCTCAATACATGTTGTTGATGTCGTTGTCTTCTTCACTTGATGTAGCTTGATGCATGATGCTTTATGTGTGGATGCCACGTTCTATGCTATGGTCATCTCATGCACTTGTGCTTTTGGCATGCTTTGTGCATTCATGCTTTGATTTGTCATTTGTTGCAAAGGTTTTACCAATTGATTTCTTTTAATATTGGTAGTGTCTAATTACTAACAATGATTTTGATTTGACAGGCACATAGATCTCAAAAAGACGATCACTTTTCATTTTTGGAGTGCGTGCGAATTCTTCCTGGATTGGAAGTTACGGCTTGTTGAAGATTTTATTTGAGAAGAGGCTTTTGATGATGATGTGGCACAGGGATTCATATGTTGAATTCGAAATTGTGCTTGGTAGGGGCTATGTTCTTAGGTAGCACTTATGCCACATGGTAATCTTCAATCCCAAATGAGTTTATCCAAGTTAAAAACAAACCTAACCATGGTCACTTCATATCTTGACACGTGTCATGGATGACATGGCAAATAAGGGTGGGGTAACTTAACCCAGAGGTCATGTTGACTGGCTTATCTGCCACATGTCAATGCATTGACCACTAACCAAACCTAGCCTTATTTATCTAACTAGCCCTATCTACCTGTGTCAAGTCAACCTTTTTGAAGGAAACTTGTTTGTAACAGGGACGTCGGGGCGACGACAATGATGAGTTACAATGACCCTACTGTCAAGATCTCCATGCTTGTAAAGTCTCGAGCGCTACGAGCACTGTTGGAGTAGCAGGAACGTAAGGTCTAGAAGAGCTTGGGAGCGCAATTACGCTTGGAGATGCTACTTGTTGACGAAAGCTTGTAGGTGGTCGTTGGCTATGGCGTTGTGGCTCGTTGGAGCCAATAGTCGAGAGTCTTGGAGCCTTGGAGTGCCTTTGCTACATAGCTGAAGTTCTGCTACTGAAGGTTGTGGAGAGGCGTCACTCGCTGAAGCTGCTATGAGATAGTTGATGGGCATAGCTTTGTTGCAATTCTATGGGACTTGGAGCAATGGAGGTGCCCGTGCGTCCACGGTCACATGTAGTTGGCGCTAAGCTTTGCGGGCTAGAGGTGCCTCTGTTGTGGGACAAAGCATGGGCGTCGATGGAGCTAGGCTAAGCCTTCCCGGGTCATAGAAGCTAGCTGTGTAGCCGCCCATTGTTGGAGAGGTCGTTGCAGGAGGTGGAGCTTATAGAAGGGCTTATACGTTTGGTGGTTGTTGTAGAGGCAGTCCGTGTAGATACTGCTCACGCGTCATAGATGGAGGTCGTGACTAGCGGTCTGTAGGACTTAGAGGCTTCAAGGTCATCTCGTGAGGCAGATGGAGTAGCACTTGGCTCGTTGAGGTGGCTTGTGGATGGCATTGCACCTTTGGAGGAGAGGCTATAAAAGGGCCATCGAGCATGAAGGAGCAGCCAGTCTTGGCTGTTTTTGGCTTTTGATGCCCAAAGCAAGGGATAGCACTGCTCACGGGTGTTGATGGCATCGCGGGAGCCATTGTTCGTCTTAGTAAGTTGACGGCTTCTGATGTTGCTGAGCTCGCTGCTCGCTTGCTTGCTTGATTGGTGGCTGCTAGTGTTGTAGGTGCTTTGCTAGTAGCACTGCTTGCTTGTTGAAGTTGTCAAAGTCTGCCGCTTTGTTTGTGAGGCAAGCTTTGTGTAGATAGGCGATGAATCCCTCTCCCTCTTTTGAGAAGTATAGGACAAAACTATCTCTCTCTCCCTAAGAAGAAGAAGAACTCCTCACGAATCTCTCAATCATGAAGAGAACATAAATCTCTCACTCTAAAACTAAAACCAACCTGGGAGAACTCATGAGTTCCTAAGGCGTGCATATAACTAATCTAGGATACTAGACCTAAGCTCTGATACAATGAGAAAACATGTGTGCCTCAGGACCTATGGAGCACTCTAAGGTGGATGGAACCTGTGTGGAAACATGATGAAGAGAGTGCTCATGACATGTACCTCAAGTCAATTAGGTTCCAAGATAGATTAGCTTGGACTCATTTCTCTACTCAACAATACATGATAGGCCTCTTATATAGAGAGTGCCCTTGGAATAGTCAACACTTGTGGGATCCTCTGATCCACATCTCTTCTTGTGGATATCCTTGATCCACATCTCCACATCATGTAGTCCACATCTTAGGGTGGCTACTTTAATACATTCCTATACCATACCTTAGCCTTTAATCTATGTGCTCATGGCACCATATCTCAACAGTGACTTCATGAGTGTTGAGAAAACAAAAAACCTTCTATAGGCTTCCTTATATAAAAACCTAAATATTAAGGATTTTCATTTGAAATTTTGCAGGTTTTAAGCAAAAGTATATGTAAAATGCCTTGGCTTTTAAAAACCTTCTATTTTCAAATTTGAAGGTTAATTTCTAAAATTTTCCATTCACATGAGAGTAAACCTTTGTCTTTCGTGAACACTACCCACATGCCATGTAGGACACCTTCCAAGCCCTTCCTCCCACAAAAACGTTCCTATCAATTCTCTAGAGCCTATGAGTGACATTTGGTATTGAGCATATGTGAGACAGAATCATGAAAGTCGTCTCTCATCAAGCATATGGTGCAAGGTAAACAACTCCCCCAACTTGTTAGCGATACATGTCTTGTAGTCCCCATCCTAGCAAAGTCCCAAAATCTTGATGTCATCAATGCCATTTAGCACATATGCTCCTTGAAATTTTCCACATGTTCTTCCACAAATTTGAGCCTTTCAGTTCAAGCTTAAGCTCCCAAATATAATGGACATGGTGAAAGCCATTCCTCTGTTTCCACCCTTCAAATTCTAGCTTGGAGTATTTTAGAGGAGGGGCTTGCTGTAGTCCTTACTCAAGGTCTATAAAGTGCACAAAATCTATTTACAACTTAGTCTCATGGGCATCTACTTCAAATATTGAATCCTTGGGTTTCCCTCAACATGCCAACTTGCATACTTCTCCTTTCTCCTTCTCAAGTCAATTTGGTTAGTTAAAGGTGCGAGTGGGACATCAAAAGTGCCACACTGACTTGTGAAGCTAGCTCTGTCATGTGTTTCTTTAACATGAGTGAAGCTATACTTCCACCCATCTTAAAGATCACCAAAAGCAATGATAAAATTATGTCTTTCACACTTGATTCAACTCGAGAACGTAGGACCCACCTTTTGAGTGTCATTCTTCCCCATGTGTGTTTCCTTCTTACTTGTGGGTTTAATATGTCGTTAAGAGTATCTCCATGGTGTTGTCCTATTTTAGTTTTTGATTTTTTTCTAGGTTCCTTTGCTTTGATTAGAGAGGTTGGAGCCAAGGAGGGGGGGCTTGGTCTGCACAATGGAACTACCTCCATTTCACCACCATTAGTAAGTGAAGTATTTCAGGAATGCCAGTGGATTTGACAGTTGATGGCGTAGCACCAAGTTCTTCCAAGAATAATCAATTCTTTGGTTGCTTTTGTAGGGAGAACATAAAAGCGTATATCCACAGCTTGCTGAACAACCATTAGACTTAGATTTGCATAACCCAAGGTTTGTAGAAGTTGGCCATTTATAGCGCTTATTGAAGAGACGGTGAGGGTTAGGGGGTACCTGTAGCTTTTCCCTTACCTCTCGAGAGATGAAGTTGTGGCTTGCTCCTCGGTCCATGAGTGCTTTGATGTGCATGCGTGGAACCTGTAGCTAAACAAGCAACCTGGCTAGCTCTACTATTAGCTCATCTCTTAGTTGCATCTATTCAATCGTTGCCTTATGTAGGGTCATTTGTCTATGCTGCCGGATCTTAGCATTATGAATTCTGGCTTCCTCGATGGCCTGGTGCTCCATCCTAGCCAACTCTGCCTTGAGTTCTTTTTCTTTATGCATGGCTTGAAGGGTGGAGAGAGTGAGTGGTCAGTAGTATTTTTTAATTTTCTCTCGTTTAGGTAGCCATCCATTTTTGTTCCATCAAGGGTGGCTATTCGGCATGACCCCTGGGGAGTGATCTCAACTATACGGTAACGACATCCCTGATCATAAGAGATACTTGTTGATTTTTCACACCTTCTTGTTGTTTTTGAAATTTCTTTTAATATAGTGGATATTCCCATGTTTGTGGGCACATGGATAAGAACTCTCAATATTATCTTTTGGCATTCAAGCATTAATGTGTATCTTTGAATTTGCTCATGGAGGATAGGTGGTTGTAGGTTCTTCCAATTTCTTTGGCATTGAAACATTGATGTGTAACTTTAAACCTACATATGGAGGACAGGTGGCTATAGGTTCTTCCAACTTTTTTGGAAGGTCTTACAAAGGTTTAGGATGTAAAGCAGACCAATGTACTTAGATATAAGTGGGCAATATTGACTACATCACTCATGAAGAATTTTTGAAGAGGTGAGAAGCCTACCTCCTAGTTTTGAGGCTGGAAGAAGAGGAAAAAGGAAGAAAGAAAACAAGACCAAGTTGGCAAGCAAGGTTTCTTGTGTTCTACCAAAATGTGTAATGAGCCAAAAGCTTTAATACTTAGCTTTTATACATAGGAATCTTTAACCTTGATTCTCCACTAAGCCTTAATCTCACTCACTAAGTCCAATGTGGGCTTGTAGCTTCATCCTAGCTAGTTCTAGTGGAGGGAAGAATGTAGTTGGCTCTTTCAATAAATGATATTACAAGAAATTTTCACAAATATACACTGTATTTAGCAATGTCAATCAATGTGGCTAACATGCTCCCCTTCCTAAGGTCAATCTAGTCCCTTGGATCACTCATGTCCATTGGAGTGGATTGTCGTCTTATTATAAACATGTGCCATGCCAATAGCATGTGAACAATTCTACAAAATTGTGTAGTGTGGACTCAGTGTGGATTCCAAAATTGAGTCTCAAGGAGGTCTCTAGAATGTCTTCAAAGTTGATGATATGATGCCCATTGAGATTCCAAAGTCAGAAGTAAAGCCGCACCATTTGCTTTAGTCTTAGGCATCTGTCGATATGCTTGATCTCTTTTCTTGTCAGTGGGCTTCCTTTTATCCAAATTATGATGATCCAAATAAACCTCATAGTGGGCATCATTGCTACATCAAAAACTTTACAATGCTTCATGATAAAATCATCCATTCTCTCACACATGGTGATGACTACTACTACCTCATCACCTAGAATGTGGGGGAAGTTGTTGTTGGCTCTTTCCCACGGCTTCCGTAGAAAGAGCAGGATATTCTCAATATGCAAGGTTCCAAGGCTTTTTGTCACCTACAGATATATCGGGATTGTCATTTGTAGTATACGTGTAGCTTAGGACCTCGAGTCGTTTTTCGGTGAGAGATGTAGGCTTAAGTGTGGTAACCAAACATAGTGCATGCATGTGTGAAAGGAACGTGCATCATCATGGTTGAGGTAATGAAGGCTTTTGCCTTCATTGGGGGTTGCAGGGTTTAGGAGAAGTTTAAGGGTTAGAGGGAGGTTTAGGGTTTAGAAGGAGGTTCCAAGTTTTAGAAGGAGGTTCCACAGTTTAGAAGAGGTTCCAAAGTTTAGAAGGAGGTTCCAGAGTTTAGAAGAGGTTCCAGGGTTAGAAGGAGGATCCTAGTACAAGCGGAGCTTTGTCGCTACTCTACACACACATTCTGTACTACCTAAGTCCATGTTGGCACTGAGACAACATACTCCTAGATCCATTTTATTACCCATCCTTGGGTTCTGGCTTATTGTGAGTACGTACTTGGGTTGCCATGCATGCAGTCCAGTGGCTGTGGAACTTGTGTCGTGCCAGTCAATCCTGCGGTATAGCCTTGGCACCATACAATTTTTGTTTAGTTTCCAGGTAAACTATATCCACCATTTGTTCGAACAGAGAAACACATATCCAAAAATATTGATTTAATCACCTCTTTTAACACTCCTCCCTACATTTTTATGACTTCAGGGGTGCTAGTGTGTGGAATATCAAAAGATGTGGTTATTATGGAAAATTGTGAAGCAAAAGTGGAAGGTGGTTAGGACAGACTGCTTGGTGTGTGAAAAAATGGAGGTGGGGTGGCCTTGTAAGTGCAAGGTCTAGTGCCCTTTTCTAATAATGTCTATTTTCTTGTGGGATAATTGTTGTTAGAACCGTTAGTTAGACCATTTGCATTGACATTAGTGAAGTGAAAAATGCCCTCCTATGTACTCCACTCCTTTTCTCATATGTTCTCGGGTGGGGCACTTGTTGGGTTATTTGTCTCCTCATCCAATGCTTTCACTTTGTCATCAAGTTCTTTTATACTTTGCTTTTACTTGATGGTGGCTTGGAATTTTTCTTATAGTTCTCTATTGTAGGCTTCAACCTCCGCATCTTTTGCTTGGAGCCTTTGTTGGAAATCCAATTCTACTTCTGCTACCTCTATTTAGAAGTCTTTTTTACCTTCATGGGATGTTTTTCTAATCCTTGGATCTTTCTTTCAATTATTCATTCCCTTTGCTAGATGCATAGCAAAAGAGGCAAAAGAGGCTCAATAACACAGAAAAGGCAAAGCAAGAGCAGATATGACTACAACAGCAAAATAGTTTGACTGCAATCAGAAAGATGTGTTGCAAGGAATTATAGAAATACAAAAGGATGGAAATGATGATAGATATGCAAAAAAGACAAACCATAGGAGATCAGTAGTAGCTGATACATTTGATGCACAACAAGAAAGCAAGAGTCTGGACCACCAAAGCAGATCCTCCTAAAGCAGATATCAAAATTCATGTCAAAATCCAATCGGATTCCGTCCAACAACCAGAATGCAGTAGCAAAGGGCAATTACAACATAATGTGGAAGAGGATGTATCTAATATGTATGATAACACCTAATACTGAGGAAGGAGACCATCCAAAAGGCAAAAAGCCTAGGGCATCTTGATACTTTGTTTAAAGAGCTATTACACTCAAAAGTGAAAAATCACATTGGACCAACTATTAAATCTTGTACGAGCTTTCAAGGAACAATTGTTTCAAGGTTTGGAAGGAGACAAACAAAAAAAAGCACCACAAGCTATGCTTGAAGAGGATGAAGAGGAATCTCCAGAAATCTATACATCAACAATAGAAGAGGTTGATTATAGAGTTCCAACAATTAATGTTGAGTACAAAAGGCAAAGAATATGAGATGTCCTAATTGATGGAGGATGTGGTGTTAACATATTATTTAAGGAGTTATTCTAGAAATTATGCTACAATGAGTTAGCTCCAACACCATTTCAAGTGAGAATGGTTGATCAAAGAAGAATCGAGCTACTTGGTATCCTCAAAGGCCAAGAAATTAGCATATGGGGATTAAGTTTCATTGTGACATTTGTTGTACTCATAATGGAAGAAAAAGACAGTTCCTACTCCGTGCTATTAGGAAGGCCTTGGCTGAGACTCGAGAGTTGCAAGAGTGAAATAAGACTGGGGAGCTGAGAGAATCACGATTAGAAAAGGTAAGCAAAAGTTCAAAAGAAGATGATCGAGAAGAAATGAATCTTGGAGACTATGATAACCCTAAAACAGTGCTTGTAAGCACTGGCCTCAATAGTTCATTCGAAGAACTCTAGAAATTGTTGGTCGAATACAAAGATGTGTTTGCATGGAACTATAGAGACATGAAGGGTGTAGACCCAAGATTTTGCCAACATAGAATCAATCTCAAAAAAGATGCAACCCCAATGATACAACATAGATACAAGATGGGCCCCCATTATGCCAGACAAGTGAAGGAGGAACTAGACAAACTACTCAAAGTTGGATTCATACATCCCTTGGACCATGTAACATGGTTATCACCAATTGTCATTGTACCAAAAAAGAATGGAAAACTTAGAATATGTGTGGATTATAGGAAATTGAATGCTTCCACAATCACTGATCCATTTCCACTCCCATTTTGTGACTCATTACTAGATGTTGTTATAGGCCATGAACTTTATAATTTCCTTGATGGATTTAGTGGCTACAATAGGATTACAATGAATCCTGAGGACAAAGATAAAACAACATTTGTAACTGAGTGAGAAGTCTTTGCATCTAATGTGATGACATTTGGACTAAAAAATGCACCACCTACTTTCCAAAAGTACATCCAAAATGTATTTGCAGAATACTTAACAACTTTCATGAGAGTATTTTTGGATGATTTTTTAGTGTTTGGAAAAAGGCATGAACACCTTGATCAATTAAGACTATGCTTTGAAAAATGCAGGTTGGCTAGGCTCAGCCTTAACCCTATAAAATGTGCATTTGCTGTCAAAAGAGGAGTACTACTAGGACATATCATATCACAAGAGGGATGGAAATTGATCCTAAGAAATTCTATGTCATTCAAAAGGCAAACCCACCAAAGAATGTGGAACAATTACAAGGTTTTTTGGGCAATGCAGATTTTAGAGATACTTAGCTGTGATATGCAAGATGCAACCAGTACTCTGGATACAATTCAATGACATCAAAACAAGAAAACAAGTAAGACTAAGACAATCTTGGTACACCCACAACTTTTACTTGATGCACCTTTCCTTCCACTCCTTACTGCTCATAAATTTACAACATTTTTACTGAAAATGTACATTAAAAAGCACACATGTTGGGCATATTGAATGCAAACTTGTAACTCTACCCTCCCTTCTTCTAAAATAGCATTTAAATCACCTTGCACCTCACTAGTCAACCAAATGTTTCAAGGTTCTAGATGCCATGTCTCCTATTAGTCTCTTTTCTTTACTAGTCCATCCAATCTGATAATCACATGGTAAAATATTCCCCTTCATTGGAAGGCAAAGTAACATTTTATTGAATAAATCCCATTAAGCTATTACATCCACGAGCAAACAAGAATAGAGTACTATATCTTGCACTTTGGACATCTCCATTCCAGATTATATTTTTAAATGTTTGAATGTTGCAAGGTAAGAATATGAAGGAGCATGTGAAGCTCGGTCTTCCATATTAGATTGAGTGCCATGAAATCTAAAGCATGAAACAATCATTATATTACAAGAAAGAAAAACACATCGAAACAATGAAACACCGGCCAAGAAACTATTGTAAAGAAAGATGATGCATCAAATGCTAAAAAAAAGAAGAATGCCAAGAACTACAAATGTAAGAGACTCAACTAGTATAGAATGTAAACTATTAAACTCACAAAAATTACATGACACAATTATTATAGCATACATAATACATAATAAATTACAGTGGTCTAGCTATCACATATGAAATTGCTATCAAGACCTAAGACCTTTTTTTTTTTTAACTTTAAAGATAAAATAGTAGAATGAAACCGACATATACATTGGCTTTGCTAATCACACATTTTATTTGCAAGATTGTTATTGGGGTAATACATGCCACCATATAGATATGGGAGCCTCAACTCTAAATATCAACCGAGCTCACAAATGTACGTGACACAATGATTATAGTGAACTGGTTATCACAAGTATCAAATCACTACCAAGACCCTTAACCTTATTTAAAATAAGACTTTAAAGATAAAACAATAGTACAAAACCAATATCTACATTAGCTTTCCCAATCAGACATCTAGTTGGAAAGGCTAATATTAGGTTGATACATGTCACCATATAGATATGGGAGCCACATTCTTAGATATAAACTGAGATCTACTCGATATATCTATATGAAATAAAAACTAAATTATTGGGTCAAAATGATCAAGCTGGAAAATGTGAGCTGCATACCCAAATTCCAACTCCGCCTCCCCTTTCCCCCCGGCCATCTCCCCTGCCTCCCCCCCCCCCCTCTCTCTCTCTCTCTCTCTCTCTCTCTCTCTCTCTCTCTCCCTTAGATCTTGGTACACCCTTAGATTCTTCACAACTCCCAAGGTCTTTACCTTAGTGTTGTTAGCCAATTTGATGCAATAAGGAGAGGTAGTACTAGAGTATTTTAAATCAGCATCTTTCATTGTCTTCTCACTCATGACATTAATCGATGCACCTCCATCAATGTAAACATTAGAAACCACTTGACCATCAATGATCACATCAACCACAAGCACATCATCACCAACATCTATACCTACCTTTTGAAAATACCCTTGTGCTTGCTAGCTTTCCCCATTCTCTACTGGTAGTTTTAGAGACAAAGCAAGTAGCTGACCAAAGGGGTCGGTCAACAAGTCATAGCTTCCAATGCCTTGTCCTAAAGGAAAGTCTGACTCGCTATTTCTCCTTCTAGATGCCTTCTTTTTCTTACTACAGTGTTCCTCTTCCTAATGTCCCTCATCTAGTTCCTCCTCACTTCCTTCTTCTACTTTTGCTTTACCACACCCTCGTTTAGCCATCATTACCTCCCTTCCATCGTTACTGGAAATGTTTTTCTCACAAAGCCAAACTATTATTCATACCTCGAGCATTTATTTTTTTCACTGTACAAGAACTCGGAACTTTACAAAGAACTAGAAATTGAACAAGAACTTGAAACTATACAAAGAATAGTGCCTTGGTTATTTTTTCTTATACAGTAACTTTTGCAAGCAAGTAACACTGTAGATGTTAACAGAAAAAGAAAGTCTTGTTGTTTGTCAGTGAATGGTTCGCAAATTTTCTTGTTCTTGAGATTTCTCAACAGAATGCAACTTCATTTCTCATAAAGAAAGTCCACTCCTTCATCAATTTGTGTCAAAGTAAGAAGCCACGGTTCCTGCACGATCACATTAACAATTTCTCTGTCCGAAGTTCATATTTGTTTATGGATCTGTGCAATGTGTATAGGATCAACTTCTTTCTTGCATCGTTCACAAAACAAGATTTCTGTGCTATTTTGACTAACGATGTTGTGATGTTGCATTGGGCACAAGTATTAAAGTATGGTGCCCCAGTGTTTTTTAAATTGAATTCCCCAATGACCTATTGAAACATCCATATAAGAAGTTGTAGCATAACCTTGAAGTTATGGACATATGTGTTAGACATAAGGAAGATGTTGTAAGAGGTATAAAATTAACATAACTTTTTTATTGAACTTTTTGCTAATTTATGAAACGTAGCTACCTCTACTAATTTCTTAACATCTTCTTCATATGTAACAGGAACTACAAAAGAGTATGTAAACAATAATTTCCTTGTTGTTGAATTGTCGTTTGTGAGCCCTAGATTTTTCACCACATATGCTGCTACATGACCGTTAAACAATTCTTCTAGCATGTTGTTTTTGACATCTTCAAAGTCATCCCAAAAAGCAAGCTATAAAATAAAGTGAACGAACAATTTGAATAAACTGAACTCATGCACTAAATGTGTTAGTGATTTTTACCATATATATTCACTAGCTTCTGTGATTAATAAAATGCAATGTAGTTTAGTTACCGTTGTAACATCCTCAAAATTTGTCCCATTAGCAACTTTTAGGTAATGTTGTTTAGCATATTGTCCTTCAACATAGCCTACATCTGCAAGTACGGTGAATTGAACAGCTCTGTTGCGCTGATGTGAACCTTATGGTTCGCATATATATGCCACTATGGTAGTTGTTTCCTTTATTGCCATTTAGGAAGAGCCGGAAATAGTCAGCTCTAGTGCTCATACTCCATCCAACCAAGCCAACAAAAACATCGCTCATTTCTTGTGAGAAATGAACCATCATTTTTTTGGAAGACAAGTTGTTATGCAAAACACCTTTGTTGTCTATATATTTGACAGTCTCAACTAAACCGTTAATAATGTCAAATATAAGGCATTTGAAATGTTCCAAAGTGCCCACCTCTTTTGGTATGTCTAAAAAATCTTTAGGTACATACCTGCAAGCGTTTGTGTTCATTAGATATAGCCACCTATCCAAGTGGCTACCATTCTAGTATTTGTAAATGACCATTGGCTCATTTTCATCCCTAACCAACCCTATTGAGCTGATGATGCCTGGATGAGAAATACACAAACATGTAGCTTCTAGCAATGCATGCATTTTCTTATTAATTTAATCATTTGTTTCTTACAAGCACTTTGAAGCGAACACATCATCCTTGAACCTTTCCTCTGAAACCCTAACCTTGCTGATCTGTGTAAATTTACCAATTCCTATATGTGCTTGTGGCAAGAAAATAATTTGCTCGCGATGAAGCAATTTGACGAAAGGTGCTTCGGGTAGCATTGCTATGGATACAAACATTGTGACCCTGTTGGATATCCATTTGATCTTTTGTGCAACTACCTTTACCTTTATATAGTTGCTCAATTAAAGCAATCTTGCTTTGAAAATGAGGATCACTAGAAAGCTGACGATCTACTAATTGTATAGATACATTAACTTGCCCGATTATCCTCAAGCATTCTCCTCGCAAATATCCGTTTGTTAATAGCCAAGTTTGACTCTCAAACTTTGGCCATTAGCAACATAGTTTTCTAAATGCAATGTCTACTAGTTGTTCCACGAAAGGAGGGACGTTCTTACTATTCACAAAAGCATTCCTTAGCTGCTCTTAATGCATATTAGCTAGTGTTAGAACCACACACTATGAATAGTATCGAAATCCAATCCTTTTCTCTTTTCTCATGAATTTGCCATGAATTGAAACATTGTTATGCATGAATTTTTTTTAGAAAATGATAAAATCAATACTAAAGAAATGTAAGCAAAATTTGAATGTGAAAACATATTTTTATCAATATGCATAGGCATAATATGGAAACAACATACATATTGGTTAGTAACAGGTTCATAAAACAGTGTACATGTACATGTACATGTAAATAGAACCAGTCCTACACTGTCTAGAGTATTCCATTAAGGAATAGAGTATAGATACTAAGCATAACAACTCTTAGAATGCGCACACTATTCCATTGTAGAAATAGAATGTACACACTAAGTTACATCAATATGTTAAACGAAGATACAAAAAAGCTTGAAATGCAGACCTTGTAGCTCGTGTTCACACTATTCCACTAAAGAATAGAATGCGGACACTAAACATAATAACTCTTACAATGGTCACACTATTCCATTACGAAATAGAATGCATACACCAAGGTAAGTAAATATGTTCAATGAAAATACATTGAAGCCTAAAACATGCACATTGCATTTTATATTGCACATATAATAGACACGGCGGTAAAATCAACCTTAGAATGTCCACACTATTCCATTACGAAATAGAATGTGCACTCTAAGCATTGTAGAATATAATGGGCACACTACATCAAGATGTTAAACGAAAGTACAATAAAGCTTGAAATATGCATATTGCATTTTGAAAAACATATACAGTAGACATATAAGTACAACCAATATCACAATATTCACACTATTTCATTATAAAACAAAATATATGCAGCAAGCATAATGAGACTTAGAATGTCTACACTATTCCATTATAGAATAGAATAGGCACACTAAATATATAAAAGAATAATAACATCACACATTGAAAATGTATTTTGAACATATATATTGCATGTACACAAAGGTAAAATGAATCTTAGAATGCCCACACTATTCCATTACGAAATAGAATGTGCACACTAAGCATAGTGAGTCTTACAATGTCCACACTATTTCATTGTAGAATAGAATGGACACACTACACTACATCAAGATGTTAATCAAAAGCACAGTAAAGTATGAAGTATATATATTGAATTTTGAAAGACATATACAATAGACATGTAGAACAAAATGTTAATCGAAAGCACAGTAAAGTATGAAGTATATATATTGAATTTTGAAAGACATATATAGTAGACATGTAGAACAAAATAGGTACACTAAGCCATATTAATATATAAAAGAAAAATAACAAACATTGAAAATGTAAAGGGAAAAAAATACCCATACAACAAGCATTGGTCACAAAATGTTGATGGGTTATTCTCTATTTTCTCAACACAATTGTATAGTTGGACTCTAAACGCAATACCAAATGCATAGCAACGTTGTGTATAGGAGTTTGATCTCTAATTAGAAAACCTTCAATAGTGATAACTACACTACTTCAGCATTTGCTTTTAACCAAGAATCACTAGGACGGTGCAGTATTTGTACTACAACAAACTTATCAAGGGAGCCTCACATTGTGGGTTGTAATACCATGCTTGTGTACGCAACTATTTGTACGCAACTATTGTAGAACTATACCGAGCAAGCCAACAGCAATTATAAGTGGGTGGGCAATGTGAGGCCATGTCTAATGATATTGTCTATGTTGTGTTGACAACTGAGAGACCATGCCTAATGATGTTGTTTATGTTATGCCAACAACACAACAAACCTAAAGGAAAAGAGAGGCAAACCTACATTGACCTAGAAAACAAAAAGGCTTGAAAAACATGGTAGAACTCGAAATCAAAACTCAACCCTACACCCGCATTGATCGATGCAAGGGCAAGCCATAATGTTGCTAGTCTCTACCCCCTATGTCACCTAGCTCCTCTCCTACCTTTGGTGTAGAACTTTATTCTTCTTCTTCTATCCATTTTGCGCCGCACACATTATTCTCCACTTGAATTTTTCATCATAGATTCTCTTGTTGAGCTTGATTGAGACATGATTCTGAGCTCAATTCTCTCGTACATTTCGGTCGATGTTGCCTTAATCGTTTACTATAGCACGCTGAGTTGGTCATCTTATGGTCAAATTGTCCTTTCACCACCTCTAGTAACTCGGGTAACATATGCTCAACCCATGTATGCGTGAGAACCCACCAAGTAGCTAGCCTAATACCTATTTACACAGCTTTCACCATCAATTAAATTGCGAGCCGCCTTTGTATAGCCACATTATCGTAATTATACTATCTACTCTCCTCTAGGATGCTAGCAGCCACAAACAAATCTGTCAGTTTTCGTCAAAGTAATCACCAAGGCAATGGTTCTTTACACGCTGCCAGCTACCGTCGTTGGATCATGTGTAGCCTACATCTTGGTATTACCTATAGTCCACGAACAAAATCATTTGCTACTAAGAGAACTTAATTCTCTCATCAAGTTCGACTGACACACAGCCAACGCTATCAGCCTGCGAATAAAATTTTCTACGGGCCAATGCAGTCATCTCTTTGAAGTGCCAAATGCAAGATGACGAGATTAGACACGGACACATGGTTTGTGCCACTGGCTTCCCAAGACCATATCCCCGAGACTACTTCCTATGCTCGAACCAACTATCGAACTGAGCCTTCTTTACCAACTTGGCCACCTCATAGAACTGAACCTTCGAGGCAAAAGTTTCCTTGCAAAATGTGTGCAATAGATATGGATAAAGAAGCGCTCACACTGTGGACGTACTCGGCTCGGGATACCTACCTGTTGGTTTCTGCAACTACAAAGCAGGGCAAAATCGATTTGCTCATTTTTTGCCTACCCTGGTAAGTGGGTAGGTCATAGTAACGATTCAAAGCCTAAGAATGGAAAGTCACGAACCGCATTATTTTATTGAAGGTTTATTAGGTGGCGTTAAGGTATTGGCGGGGGGCGAAATACCAAGCCATGTGTCTATGAGAAGTGAGTGACCCTTTTGGAGAGCGTCCACTGTGGGCAATTGACTATCAGTCCATTTTGGGGAACCGACGCTTGGATTGTGCGTGCGTGGAGGCGAGTAGAGGTATCCATCCTCTCCATTTCTAGTTGCGCGTTCCGTTCAATCTTCCATTCTGTGGCGTGTGTCTTCAACCTTGCGAATGTCTGGAGCGCAGCGAGTTGTGGAGTCTATGAATACCGGGAGCGAAACGTTTGGTAGATGTACCTAAACTACTCGTAACGTTCTTCGTTCTCTCAAACTAGCGAATAGCAAAGTTGGTCTTTCGATGAACTCTAGAATTCCGCTCGAATAGACTCTGTCTGCCTGTGTATACCATCATTGTTCAAGGCGATGCGACGTTCTCTTTTCATAAACTCTATCTGCATGTGTACACCATAATTGTTAAAGGCGATGCGACGTTCTCTTTTCATGTGTGCGCTAATATTGAAGTTAAAATTACGACGATAGCAAAAACAGAGACGACTGAGGAACTTCTATTTCCTTGTCTCTCTGGCTCTCTTGTGAGGCTTCCATTTCCTTTTCTCTCTGCCTCTTTTGTGAGGCTTCCATTAGGGCTCTCTGTTGAGCCTGGATGAGAGAATTGGTCAACTCCAAGAGCTGCTCGTTTCGCGTTCTATTGACTCTCAATTGAGGCATGTCCACTTCTAGCAATCCCAGAATTGACAACACTCGATCTTTGTCGTGACCTGGTAGAGACTATCTTGGTTAGAATTCATTTGGTAGAATTAGCATAGAGAGGAAAACAGAGCATATCGTGGGGAAAACGAAAAACTCACCTTCAGAACAATGGCGCCTATCTGAGATCTCCTGCAGTACTATGCCTATAAATTGAACAAGGGGATAACGCGTCATCTCTAACTGATGTTGAGAAACAGTGAAATCTATCATATACAGTTGTGACCCGTCCAGTGGTTTTGAGCAATTTCCACACTGTTCTGGAAATCCTTTCAACGTGTCCGAGATTAGCCCTTTGGAGCAGGAGTATGCGTACACCCCGGACTCGTACCATGAGGAGTAATAATAAATCTCAGGCGTAACATGATAAGGAAGCATACCCTTTCTTTTCTGTCGGCATAAAAGAAGCAGACGCATATATATGTCATCTCTAAGGCGGCTCCCGTATAGTTTACTATCGCCACAAGCAGGCTCAGTTCCACGAATAAATTAGTGATTCGCAATTCTCAATTCAAATTCCATTGAGACGCTCTGTTTTTTGTTCGCTTGTCGAGAGCTGAAGAAATATGACACGAACGGAGGGTCCTGCTACGCTGATGATGGCGATTCATCCGAGGTTCACAAGGCTAGCGTGGGCACCGAAGTAGATACAAGTACTAACGAGTATGTGCTCCATCGCAATAGCAGTTCGTTTCGTTGAAGTCACTCTTCCTAACCTTGATCATTGCGAAGCAGTAATACTAGTCAATTGCGCTGCTACATGCATGATTACTTCTTCTTTGCCATGCACTACCATAGATGTGCGAGTGGACGTGCTGAACGTGAAGAGTGTTTCTGAGAAGGGTGCTGCTTTCAACAAATTGGTTGGCGTGAAGAAGAAGAAGTCATCTCGCTGAGGAGAGGCTTCGAGGCTGTGGCTGAGCAGGCATACACGAGGGTAAGGTGTAGCATTTTGTTTGGTTTCCTTATAGAAAAAAATTTGAATGATCGCAACGAGCCTTTTTTTTGCAGTTCGAAAGCTACTTAAGCACGAGCACATAAAAGGCACGATAAAGTGCGCTATGAATATTTATATTAAGAAGAAACACCCACAACTATGTTTGACTCAAGTGTCATCGTGTAGAGACCGAACGAGGGTTAACTCTGTCATTAAGGATACCATCTTTTGTATCATCATTGTGCATATTTCCAACCAAAAAAATAAACGAGGGAGTTTACTTGTCATAAAACACATTGCCAAAGTCAGCCTGCTTCCCTTCCATCCATGTTTTGAATTCCTGCTCGTTAATAATATTCAAGCATTAAATCCCTCCTTCGTTTGCAATCCACTTTTTCTAATGGCACCCAACGAAAATTATATATTATAAAGGTTTCAATCACTGCGAATGTTTGTTGTCAAATCGCCACATTCAAGGGAAATTTTCATGTGCACCGCTCACCCATAAAAGACCATTTTCCAGATGTATGTAATCTACTAAAACTATGCGTTCTTGACAATTCCAAATGCAAGGAATGATAGCACATACACTAGAAATAATGGGATAATATGTTTGGCAACTATTAGTCTTTTAGCAAGAGATAGCTTCTTAGATGCCCACTTACTAAACATTCCCTCATATTTTCAAAAGCAGTAGTCAGGTATGTCTTTGAAAAAGATTCCCAGCCATAAAAGCGAGAGTGGATCCAGACGAGCTTGGCATTAGAAGGAGACCACATCCAAGAGGTCACCGACTATGGACGAGGCGTTTTCCTCATCTAGCTAAGCTCCCCCGACACTACCTCGACACTTGTGGAGCAAAGCCCCATCCTCCTCGGTCCACATCTTGTTTACCTCTTTCCTTGGTATCATGGGTTCACAGTGGAGGACATGGATAAGACACACCATGTTCCACGTTTC
This sequence comes from Dipteris shenzhenensis, assembly GCF_047967505.1. Lineage (NCBI taxonomy): Eukaryota > Viridiplantae > Streptophyta > Polypodiopsida > Gleicheniales > Dipteridaceae > Dipteris > Dipteris shenzhenensis. The sequence goes on from NC_141596.1 coordinate 24,903,147, forward strand.
CTGGTTACACTTCGCTTCGTGCACAGTAGTTTGCTCCTTCACGATTGCGTTGCCTACAACTATGACCAAGAGAAAGGGGCTTCAGGGGGTTGCCAAGGCGCTATTATAAAGGGGGGTCGACCAAGAAAAATTTCATACCTTGACACAGGTGCACGGGTTACATGTGATGCTCATAATTAGTGCTGGTTATGTTGCATTGCCTATGGAATTCAAATTCGGTGGCTAAGGTTTTAATTCTTCATCTGATTGTTTTTATGGCTTCTATAAAGGGAATCTTTTTTAAAGACATACCTGACTATTGCTTTTTAAAATATGAGGGAATGTTTAGTAAGTGGGCATCTAAGAAACTACCTCTTGCTAAAAGACTAATAGTCGCCAAACATACTATGCAGTTATTTCTAGTGTATGTGCTATCATTCCTTCCTTTCACAGGGAGTGCACTGATTGCCACTGATATAGTAGTGGCCCCTGCCACTGGAGGAGGTGACTGCCACTGATATAGTAGTGGCCCCTGCCGCTGTAGGGGCTGATCGCCACTGATATAGTAGTGTGGCCCCTCCTGCTGGAGGAGGTGGCTCGTGCTGTTCCTCCTTTGGGGCCACTTGGTCAACCTCTCTTTGCAATTGGCCCTCTGCCTGTGATGCTTGCAGGCCTGTTTGCTTGGGTTCTTTTTAACTTGGGTCGAGTCCCCTTCTGAGGGGGTAACCCAAGGGGTCTTAGACTCTTGTTGCTCCTGCCTGAGAGGACGTTGGCTCGGACCTACTGACTGCGTCTACTGTACAGAGGGGGAGGGGAGGCGCATGAGGGAGGCCACGGGGGCAATCTCTGGCGAGGTGACCCATCTGTCTGCACCGAAGACACTACATGGTAACCCAGAAATCTCCACCCTCTGGCGAAGTGTGCCACCTTCAAGGGTCTCGAGAAGGATCAACTCTGGGATGGAGGGACTCTGGGCTCTCAACCACCAGTCTGATCCTAGTGACTCCATAATCTGCTAAAACTGAGGCGGCCGACTCTGGCAGGGACTTGAGCACTGTGCTAAATGCCCCACCAATGGAAGGGAGGATGGCTCGATACTCCTTGGAAAACAAGCTAGTGTCACAAGATGCTCCCCCCAGCATCCATGCATCATGCAAAGCCCTCGTTTCCAATGTCGCCAAGCCATGCAATTCGAACTCACTGCCCATAGTGAAGGTCAACGCCCTTTCTGAGTACATTGATTACCGATTCGCATTTGAGGGAAGAGTGCTATCGAAGTATGGCATGTTCAAGGCCGAGGACGCTCCCTATGCAACATATATGCGAGTTGATCTGACCGATCGCGACTACTAGCAAATAGTAACCCTTCATGTTCCACACATATATGTGCCCCAACTGAGGGATGTTCTAGAGGTAGATGGCTTCTATAGAATAGAGGGCCCAGCCATTGCTGCAAAGTCACCAGGTGAAGGTGGGACATCCTTGATCTCCCTACGTGTTGATGCAACCACCACTGTAATTAAAGGCAAGCCTTTTGATGGTCTCCATCCTTCATTCTGGACACCACAATCAGTTCATGTGCCATGGGTTTTCCAACAAATGCAAAGGTTCCCTTCACAACTGTAATGAAGACAATTGCTTTCGTGGTGGTGAAGGTTGACCTTGAGGGCCCTCTATCTGACCAGATTATTATTGCAGATGGACCAAACCCAAAAGATCGCGCAACAGTACGTCTTCAATTGTCTATGAATCCACCCCCCCCCTTTTTTTGCGATTAATTGCTAACACGCTTTTTCCACGTTTACACAATTGTCATTCGTTTCAATGATCAGAGGCCAAATTTAACGCGCATCATCCAAGAGTTCAACGAGGAATCTATTGTCATGTACATCACACAAACTATTTCATACATGTGTGGCTATATTCGACTTTACCATTCTAGCAGATCTGCCAAAAGGAAGGCTTCGATACACCTTACAAGAAGCATTTGCACATCAAGTATCTAACCTTGGCTACGATCAGCAGGTGAAACTGTTCTGAGTTTGATTGCATGCATCTATTCTCATGTATGTATATGCACAACTATAGTCTCTAACTGTGGTCCATACATGTGGACAAGTCAATGGAGTTTTGCAATTCACTGAGCTGAATGGACCTCTCGTCGAATTCCAGTGTGGTAAGTGCTCAAGCTCCCGCGTAAGCCGTGACCCAGCCAAACCATTCTCCTACTCATGCGCGAGCACACAGGACGTCTTCACACTTGCCTTGCTGAAGGGCCGAATTGTGCTATACGATGGTTTCGAGGTTGATGTAAAGCTTCATGGCTCCACTGCAGAGGACGTTTCAGGCCTACACCAATCATTCATGGAGTACCATAGCCAAAGCATGGTCGCGACACAAAATTTGCTAATGGACCATCATCCTTCAAGCCAATTCACAATCAACAGCTCCGAGTTCGTCACTGCATTTGTGCGAGACGCATATGCAGTCTCGGTACTCGACATGTCCTTGCTATACATAAACATGCGCTCAACCTTTGTACATAGTTATTGCTGATCTGGTACAAGGTTGTCGTTGGGGAGGAAATAAAATGTCTCGTGCCACATGATTGTGCCGTTACTTTCAAAACTTCACCGTACTGTGTCTTTTTTTTTGCAAGACACAACCCCCCCCTTACCACCTCCTTGGCGTAAAAGCAAAACCCCTATTTTTATGTTGCGTATAAATCCGAGCACACCAACAAGCTATATATGCTTCCAACAATAATATGTTTCTCTTGTATTTCCACACCATGCACCCAGAATTCGCTTAAATTTTTAGCTAGGCCCATGGATAGTGTTTGCAAGGAAACGATACATGGTTGCATCGAGACAACCTCCGACAATATCGTATGCGATGGAAACCGTATGGTTTGCAAGCGAAAAACAACAAACATACTGGACTGTGTCGTAGCGCTTAATGGAAAACATTCATACAAATATTTACTGGGCATCTTACACGGTCACATCTCCACAACAACTTGCAAAGCCACATCCCCTTAGTGCCAGCCGAGGCCTACACCACAGTACGAGGAAATTGTTGCGCCAACGAAGGATGAGGTCATGTACCTTTTGCAAGGTTCCTCCACATCCAGGTCTCTTGTCCACGATTTCTTGCTACGCTTGGTTGAGGCGATTAGTACGTCTTTCACTCTTGTCTTGCGTGACAGTGAATCAGTCATTCATCGGGCTGCAATCGATAGTGGACATGCAACCGCAAATCACAACATACTAATGAATGATTGGGCTTGCTCCCCTTTCGTCACCCCATGGTATGTGGACTGGGGGAAAAGGGCCTACATGCACTGGTGCACAGAAGATGAGCTGCGCTTGTAAACACTTGTGAGTAGCCTGGCTCAATTGCCTGCAAGCAAGGTTGCTTTGCTGTTCAATGAAGCAACAGAGCAACTGCCAATACGCCATCTCTAGCGTTTGCAGCAAGATCTATAAGATCAAGTCTACATGCGCCAACAATTTTATCCCTGTAATGGTTTCGAGATTGTGCAACTCCCATGCAAGGTGCTCCCTCCAACTAGAGTTATAGGTGGGAGACCAACGTACCACAGATCTTGAACTTGGACATCCGAGGAGGAAATGCAAAGAAGCTACCAGAAGTGCCCAACATACAACACCAACATACAAGACACACCTAGGTATCCTTGCGCAAGCTATAAGACCCTCAAATTTGCTGCAAATTTGAAGAAGCTCCCTGTCTAGTTCATGGGTGTTTCGATATTGCTTGAGGATGCACCTGTCGAACTAACATGCACAAAACCATACATTTGCACCCTATGCTTGTTGCAGGAATTGTGAAAGACAAAACACCAACTTTTTATTTGAAAAACATGCCAATCCAACCTCCAGCACTACATGTATCTACTCTCAATAGGGTTGAGCAAAGACTCGTGGCTATAAGGCTGCCATTTGCGCAGATTCGTGAGCTGTCATATGAGGGCCAATATGGATTGCATGGGAGTGTCGTCAACGTGTTCGCAGACACTGACAGGGCACAGCAAGTACTACCGAGGTTCCTAGCAGACAACACGACAATCTTGGTTGCGATTAAGTGCAAGTTGGAATACACGGACAACTACATGAGTGGTGTCGTGCGGCCTACAAAAACCATGCAAGCAATGCATAAACTTATACAGACACCGCTATACAGAGAGAGTGGAGTAAAGATAAATCATGTTTGGATAGAGCACATAGAGAGCATGCAGAGCGACGCAAAGGCTTCTGAAAGCACAACCACCATGGGAGAACAAACCTGCCAAGAGAACAATGTCGAGACAAACACGCTCGTGATGGCATATACACAGCACAATAGGTAGTTGACTTCCAGGATAAACCAATAGTCGTTGCACCATCAAAAGGGTTCTCTCCACCACTGAGCGTTTTTAAAGACAAGCATTACAAGGAGATGGCGTTCCCTAGATGTTTTATAACCACATGCGTTCTTACAAACTCCCTGAGCGTACAAGCTACCAAAGGATCGTGAAGTGGGAGTTGACAAGCCAGGACAGACGTTTTGCAACCTGCGTAGATAATATTTTCTTCAAGACAATGAAAGTTCTTGTACGTCACGTTCTATCGTCCACATGAGTTTGAAAACGAGAAGGGCAACTTAGAGGGAGAACTATACAAGCTAGGGACACGCTCACTCACACGAACATAGAAAAATTGCTCCATTTAAACATTGGGTACTGTGACTTTACATGCCTTCGCACTTCGGCAAATTATAAGCATCGCTTAAAGAAAAACTTATTCGGCATGCTGCGCCATCTTGGCCTTCATCGCTTTATCGGCTATGGAACGATTGTGGATCCCCCTCCTGCAATGCCTTGCTGACTTGCAACAGCTTGTCCTTCAAGACTTGACTAAGAATGGCATACACAACATGATACGTAACGACCCCATCAATATAGCTAGGTACCACATTCACAAATTCAAGGCCCTCAAGAATTTACTCAAGAAAGACCACTCCATCCTAGGACCATTCATTGACTTCTTATTAACAGAGTTCCAGAATAGAGATAGCCAACATGACCACCGGCTTCTATGGTATGACAACGCCCCAATTATTGGTCATGCTAAGAATGAGGTCATAGCATACATTGACAAATATATCACAACAGATCTCTCTTTGTTTGACCTCCCAAAGAAAGAAATACAAACGCACAAGCATACAAAGACATGCAAGCAACGGGGTAAGGCTTGCAGGTTCGATTTCCCGAGGCCACCCATGATTGAAACAATGATTTTGTACCCTCATCCAGAGGACAGTGGAATGCAGGCAGCAAAAGCTAACATGAAGAAGATTACCAACCTAATGCTGGAGGAGGGCTCACTACAACTAGGTTTCGATATGTTCTTACAGAAACTTGGATTCTCTTACGATGACTACGTCAATGCGCTAAGGAGTAAACTCTACCAGCCAACAATTCTACTCAAGTGGCAGTCGAAGGATAACTTCACAAACAATTTCAACCCAACAATATCCAAATTTTGGTACAGTGTGAACGCTGATATACAATTTGTCTTGAACCCCCATGCACAGTGGCATCTTATTACATATCATACATGATGAAGATGGACAGGGAAACCACGGAGGCAGTGAGGAGCGCTCTCAAGGCAAGCATGGCCGACGACTCACCAACGAACGAGCGCATAAGAAATGTCGGGAACGCAATACTCAACACACAACACATAAGCTCACAACAAGCTGCGTACCTTTGCTTGTTGCTCCCTCTGACAAGTGCCACCAAAGAATTCTACTACATTAACACAATCCCTCCCAAGGAGCGGACACTCCTACTTAAGAGACGCACCCAGCTTCAAGCAATTGATCCTTCTAGCACAAACATTTTCTTCGATGATGTTATCAAAAAGTATGTGCACCATGCAAAGAGGCACTTGGACATTTGCCTCGCTACTTACGCCAATAAACGCAGCGTACCAACGACCCAAAAACAACCAAGGAAAAGAGGAAAAATAATACGCTTCAACAACTACAATAAGACCAAGATCCGAAGAATCATTACAAAGAATTGTGCCTGTTATACCTTCCTTTCCTTCACAGCGAGCACACAATATCATATGAATTTCCAACATGGCATGACATGTACCACTCGAATGCTGAGGTCATTGATGCTCAATTTAACAAAACCTCAATGTGCAGAGCGTTGCACAACAGGCTTGAGCCATCAATCTCTACAACCAACAACGAATCTACAAACCACAGCTACGCGAGCGAGGAAAATTTTGACTTGGGATTGGAAATGAACATGCACGAGGCAAACACAACACGACGCGACCAGCAACAACCCTCACAGGCTTTAATGCCTAACCACCAATTCTATGGACTATTGAGAAAGCTTAACAATGAGCAGCGAGCAATCATCAACAACATCATGCTCAAAAAGATTAGCGAACCTAGTCAACAATTCCACCTCCTGCTCTCTCGAGAGGCAAGTACAAGTAAAACCTTCACACTCATGCTCTTAGTGCAAGCACAGCTCCGCTTCTACTCGCACAAAGACACATCAAATGTAGACTTGCCCAAGGCAATCTTGGTCGCATACACTGGAAGAGCCACTCACGCTATTGGTGGGATGACTATACATGGAGCTTTCCACCTTCCACTACTTTCATCGGCCTACACGTCGCTTTCAGCAGAGAAACTACAATAGCTGTCAGAAGCATTCAAGGAAGTACAGCTACTGGTCATTGACAAAATTTCCCTGGTCGGCATCAATACCTTCATTGCCGCAAACTCCCGCACGAGAGAAATCAAGCACAACCACGACCAACCTTTTGGGGGCGTCAATGTTCTCCTATGTGGAGACCTGTACCATGCAAGCCCAACCAAGGACTCCTGGATTTTCTATAGCAAACATCCTCCTTCGAACATGCTAGGTTCCTTTTGGACAAGCAAACTTTTTTACTACGAGCTACGACAGCCCGTGCAGCAAAAAGGCCCCCATTTCCTTGCATTGCTCAACAAAATCAGGATAGGATGCCAAACAAATGCCGACCTTGACCTCTTAAACAATGAACATTTCAAAAACCCACCAGTTAAGCACAACATTCCTCAGCTCTTCTACACAAACGCCGCAAAGGACGACCACAACGAAAATTTTTTCAACACCCTGCAAACAGAACCACGCGTGCTACTTACAAAGGACATTTGTCACAAGACATGCAGAGTCACGGAGGTTTGGGTGTTGCAACTTACTTTAGACCAAATCTACAACTTATCCAACAGACTCAAGTCCAGGTTGACGGGTACCAAATCCTTCTTGCAATGTTCAAAAGTCATGAAAACAAAAGAACAGGAATACTTCACACGTACAAGTCACCACAAACAAAATTGCCAACGCTGCTGCAAAACATGCACAACCTCATGCAACTACTCCCGCAGTCTGCACTACATTTGCACTCGGTGACTTCAACATTGACATCACCCGCCCTCCACAATGATGGCACAACTGCAAGGCTTCATGGTCCACCACGGCATGCGCCTGCTCAATAAAGGACCTACGACAATCTCCGGATCCGGAATAGACCATATCAGGTGCAACAACATAAAAATCAGCACACACACGGGACGGACATTCGCATATTGGTCTAACCACATGCTACTCCATGCAGAGACATCAATTTGAATCAAAGCGTTTTCCCCAAATCCATATCTATACCAAAGATCACAGGCAGGTGGAGGATGCATAGCCTTGCATCCATAAATAGAATGAATTAATCACCGAGGAGGAAATTTTTCTAGGGAGTGGAAAAATTAAGGAAAAAGGGGAAACGAAAGATGAGGGGGAGAGGGGTATAGGGGCCTCCTGACATTGATTGCTAAATATTACAACTCCCTATTACGAAAATCAGTTGGCCCACCGACGACATCAAACCTACTTTCATGTCTTGAGTTAGTATTGCGGGCCAATTTGTCCCGCAATTCCTCAATCTCAACAGGGCAAGCCCACTGAAAAAATTCACCTTGTTTAAAGGTCAATTGGAATCGGGAAGCCCAACAATTGAAAAACCTAGGTCAAATTGCTACATCGATGTAAATTTGACATCCTCTTTCAAGGAGAAGGGGAAGAATCAGGACAGGGAATTGAGAGATTGTAATTCTGAGGTAGAGCTTTCCTCAAAAGTGATGGATGAAAAGCTAGGGCATTTTTCCTTGCAATCCTCGAAAGGAGCAACTGAAGAATAGAATAAAATGTAGATGGGTAGTGTGCGCCGTTGAATTGTTCCAAGAAGTGCCAGAGCTCAACTTGCACAAAGAGGAAGGATGGTGAGATTTCTCCAAGCAGGGATTCAAGAAATATGGAGCATAGGAGTCATCATGTGAAGCAACCATCGTCAAGAAAACAATATCCCGAGAGAACGAAAGAGAAAGAGCTTTGACCACCCTTCATGGCTATGGCAGATCAAACCCCAGGAGTAGAACCACCTCGCTCACAAGAGTGACCTCTTGACGATCATGCTTCTCGACACCAACCTTCAGACGATCAACCAACTGCGCCGAATGGGTACAAAATTCGGAGCTCAAATCCATCCCCTTGCTGATACACAAGCATTTCGAGTTTACAACGCATGTTGTTCGTCACATTACATGTCTTCTCTGTTGTTTAATGGACGTAAGGCCATGTTCTATTTCCTTCACAAAACGAGCCTTTAACCATAGCTCAAAAGTGCTTCCTACCCGAAAGAAGTATTTTTTTTTCTGTAGGTGTTCCAGGGGTCTCCTTTTGAGGCCTACTATTTGATTGATTTGAAAGGTGTATCATGAGTTAACATTCTGCTTGCTTTTGATGAAGAAAAGCATAGGCTGTTGCAAAGCAAAGGCAGTCAGGCAAGGCTACTGATTCAGAGAGACAACACAAGAAACACTGAGTTTGAGGGATAAATTTGACTTAGCATCTCAAGAGGCCGGGCGACGGACCGTGGTTTCAAAAGAAGGCTGAAAATGCAGATTGATGACTTGTTTTCGAAGAACGAAAGTTCTAAAATATCTGAAGGAAAATAAGACACTATAATTTTTATACGAGGCGGAACACAGCTTTAAGATTTCTTCATCGTTTGAAATCTTTGCAGCAGCTAAGAGTGTATGGATCACGGCATTTCTTTGTTTTGTTGCACTATGACATGCTAATTTACCTAGACTATAAGCACAACCATTTGGTAGGGCAAAATGAATATCTAGAGCTGAAGCATTGAAGAAAGCATGCACTGACCGTCATATTCATAATATTTGCAATAGCCGAGGTAGAATTACAACTGCAGGCTTCTAATGGAGCAATTCGGGAAGAAAGGGCGACCTTGGAGTTTGTTCGGAGACAGCTAGAACAAGCGCAAACAGATCTCTTCTCAAATCGAACTCCTTGCTCCCAAAGTTTGCGAACGAAATCTATCTACGCGACTCCAAAGAACAATGACCACAACAAAACACGAATTCACAAGGCAGACCAACATAGCATCAAAAGAACACACGAAGGAACGAAAATAGCAACAAATGGGCAGGAGAAGCACGAGCAAGTTGACAGATAGACAAGTTGAGTCAGCAACATGTAATAAAACTAGCCAGCAATGTGTGATAAAACTAATAGAGGGACAGTTTCTGAAAAAGTGTCAAAAGAGCACTCCCTGCAAGGCAGTGCTAAACAAAGAAAAAAGTATAATAATACAAGACATTATGTTGGAAAAAAGAAAAGATAGCAATAACCAATACATTATTCTTTTGTCCAAAAATGCAAGAACAAGCAAGACTTACACTCTACATGTGATAGTACAAGCGTCATGACGACATTACTCCCATAAAGCCAACACAAACGTTGAACTCCCCCGAGTACTTCTACTAGCATACACAAGTAAAGCAACTTTCAACATTGGTGGAACAACAATTCACTCTACATTGCACCTACCTCTTCTCATGTCCAACTACACATGCCTTTCAACAACGGTCACATTGCAATATGTTTCAATGCTATATCAAAACCTAGAATTAATAGTTCTCGATGAAATTTAACTGATTGGATTAAACACCTTCATTGTCATTGACATGCGCATGAGAGAAATTAGGCATAACCACTCAAAACCATATGGAGGGATCGATGTGCTCTTGTGTGGAGATCTTTGCCAAGGAAGCCCGACAAAGGATAGCTGGATTTTCTCTCAAAAAAACACATCCTTTGCAATAATGCCATCCATATGGCGAGAAAACGTCTTGTACTATGAATTGATTCAACCAATGAGGCAGAACACCATACCGTACATTGACATGATCAATAAAATAAGATTAGGATAGCAAACAAAAGTAGACCTCCTTCACGGAAACATAATGAACAGATCTCTCAATTACAGGTTGAATTGGATGATCACATCAGAGATGTTGGGAGATGTACCAACTCCAACATGGACCTACAAGCTCAGTTCTTACCTTCCTTATTCTCTATCAAAGATGAACCTGCAAGCTGACTGTACACTTTTCCCTTCTGCCTAGGAGTTATCTCGATGCTGTCATGTCACTATGGGAAGCAGATTTTGGCCTTTTTCCTCTAAGCAGGAAGTATTTTGCTTACATGCTAGTTAATATCATGGTTGTTAAGACACTCGTGTCTTATGGTAAGACACTTAAGACACTTAAGACACGTGTCTTACCTTAAGACACGTTTAGACACGCTCCAAATTTTTTTTATAAAATTAAAAAAACCCTACGTTTTGGACAATGGAACCTTAGACTTTGCATTTTCGTTTCGCCGTACAAGCCGTCCGGTTCCGTACGCTGTTTCGCCTCTCCCGCTGCAGCAAACTTCACGTACGCTGACGATTTGCCGTACAAACTTCACGTACGTACCGTACGGACTCGAGTCTCGACGTACACACGTGACACCCCGTACAAATCCGCCGTACATCGTACGGATCCGCCGTACACTGTACGGATCCGCCGTACACTGTACGGATTTACTGTAGTCTCAGGTCTGTACGTTACCTTCTGCACCTGCTGGTTTCGGTGACGACCATCGACGTTGGAGGCTGGAGCTCAGCCTGCCTTCAGGTTCACATTGTACACACTGCATCGTTTTCTTCAGCCTTCTTTTAGCTTGTTATATAGTGCTGGCTCCACTCTGCATCTTGCTTTCTCCTTTCCCAAAAAATTGGGCCAATTATGGGCTGATTCCTGAATCCTGAAATCCCTAAGAAAGTTGGCCCTCTTCTGGGTTTGTTTCATATAAGAGCCTGCTAGAATAACAGTAAATTTAAAGGGGGCAAAGTATGGGCTGAAAGCCCTAATTAATTTGGCCTCCTTAGGGCTGCATAGATGATAGCACCTTATGCATTAGACTTGTCACTGCTTAATGCTTGAGCCTTCAAGCTTCTATTGCAGCTTGCTTCAAGCTTGGCATGTGCATTTCTCAACACAATTAGTCTATAGATTGCAGTTCACTTGCTTGTTCTACTTCTCCCAAAATTTATATTGAATTATGCTCGTGTGCATGCCAACATGACAGGTCGCAGGTCATAGCAGCAGAGAATTACAGCATAGCAACAGAGAATTACAGCATAGCAGGCTGCAGCAGAGATTTACCATGCCTAAACCTCCAAATCCACTTTGGGGGATCCATACCACTATGATTAACCCCGCTGTGGCAACGGGGTCAGGAAACAAAGAGTGGAAATGCAATTATTGTGGTGAGCCTTTTGTGAGCTCAGCGACACGTCTTATTCTCCATGTGTCTGGACTTGGTGGTAGGGGAATTGGTGGATGTACTTCTGTTCCTTTTGAGATTGCGCAGAAAGTTATCAGAGATCATCCAAAACTTTGTGGTGGACCTAGTACCATGCCTGCTGCCTTGCAAGATGAGGATTTGTTGGGGCCTGAGTCTCACACTATCAACCTTGATGATGCTATGGATAGTGACTCTAGTGCTATTGGTTCCTCTCATGCAAAGAAGAGGGCCAGGAAAGAGGGCATTGCTTTTGCTACATCCTCACAACCATCCACCACTATGGCTACTTCGAAAAAGCACCAGGGGACTTTATCAGGTGCATTGTCCACACAGTCTTGGCAAAAAGAGCGGCAGCATTTGGCAGATATTGAAATTGGGAGGACTGTGATTGAATGCAATTTTGCTTTCAATGTCCTACAAACACCACAGTGGAAGAGGATGATCAAGGCAGTGGCAGCTGTGGGAGCTACAGATACATGGACAGGTGTGACATATGGTGCGATGAGGACATCTGTGTTGGAGGAGGAGATAGGCAGAATTAACAAAGCTCTTGATCCTATCAAGGAGGGATGGAAGAAATTTGGTTGCAGCATTCTGTCTGATGGTTGGAGTGATGTTAGGAGGAGGGGCATCATTAATATATTGGTATCCTCATGCCTTGGTACGTACTTTTTGAAAGCTGTTGATACAGGTCGAGGAGGTGCTAGCACTACAGGTGAAGTCATTTTTCAGCATATCCGAGCAGCTATCATTGAGATAGGGCCTGAGAATGTGGTCCAAGTTGTTACAGACAATGCAAGTAATTGTGTGAGGATGGGAGAGCTTGTGGAGGCAGAGTTTCCTTCCATTGTATGGACTCCTTGTGCTTCACATTGCCTAGACCTTCTCATGGAGGACATCGGTCGGCTCCCTTGGATTGCTAGTGTGATGCAGACTGCTAGTACCATTGCAGCCTTCTTTAAGAAGAAGCCCAAGGCCTTGGCCATATTCAGGGAGCATAGCAACTTGGAAATTGTCCGGCCATCGAAGACACGCTTTGCATACATGCACATTGTTTTGGAGCGCCTTCTTGCAGTGCATGCAGCTCTTCGACAGACAGTGGTGTCTCGGATGTGGTTAGAGTGGCCTGACTCTACCAGGGCAGAGAGCATGACGGTACAGAGGATGTGCTTGGATCACTCACTTTGGACTGACATGGAGTCCATAGTGAAAGCTCTCCATCCTTTATTCGCTGTCTTGCGGGTGACTGATATGGAGGGAAGTACTCTTGGCTTGGTCCATCATTTCATGGAGCAGTTGCGTGTTTCGCTGAGTACATGTAGCTCCCTCGCACCTGAGAGGTAAGGTTGGTCTATGTCCATTATATTAATAAGTAATGAATCATCACTTATCATAAATCCATTATCAGTGACAAGTGTTTATTATAATTTACAAATTATGTTGATATGTAGATTGGAAGAAATAAGGTCTCTAGTGGATACGAGATGGCAGTTCATGTGTAGGCCCATCCATGGACTTGCAACACTTTTGCATCCACTGTTTAAGTCAGCTGATTTATTCAATAAGCCAGAGTTATTGGCGGATAGAGATGCCTACATAGGGAGGGTTTTTTCAGAGGATGAGCAATTGGAGCTGGACTTGGAGCTTTCTCAGTATCAGAATAGTGTGGGTGCTTCCTTCTCTAGACCCACGTCTAGAAGGAAAGAGATTTGTGTGAAGCCAATTGAGTGGTGGGAGACATATGGCTACTCCACTCCTCGAGTGCGGAAGTTGGCTCTCCGGATTTTATCTCAGGTGAGAGCTGAGACATATATCTTTGAAGTTTGGCATTTGCTATTCCTGGTTAGGTAAAGTTTAAACTGTAAATGTAGATGATGAGTGATCTTGATTCTCACTCCTTTAATCTCGATTTGTAAATACTAAATGCCAATCGGGATTTGGAACCAAATGGCAAAAGGAATGTGCAGCAGGAGCATGCGAGAGGAACTGGAGCTCCTACTCTTTGATCCATACGAAAATAAGGAACAAGTTAAGCACAAGGCAACTCGAGCGCTTAGTATACTGCCGTGCAAACTTGAGGCTTATAAGAAAGCTTAAAAACTTGGCAGGTCCAATGCAGGTAACATTGGTAGCTACTAGCTTGAGTCTATTGTAACATGTTCACAGTTCTATCATCTATGATTTCGATTTTAAATATATCTAGGAAATTGAAATCATAACAATGAACATTGAACATAATAACATATGCTTCATTGCTTCTAAATGTTGTTGCAGGTGGATCCTACAACCATTGACATAACCGAGTTGCCTACTTATGCTAGAGTTGAAGCTGATGAGGAGGAGATATATGCACAGCTACATAGAGAGCTAGAGACCATAGATAGACGAGTCACTCGTTCACGTCGTAGATCAGCAGCATCAGCCATTGCTATTCCAGCACAGAGGGACACATCAGAGGGCAGGGGCAGAGGCAGAGGCAGAGTCAGAGGCAGGAGTGGTGGAAGAGGAGCACGAGGTCGTGGTTGTGCCATCCGACGTGGCCATGGGAGAGCCGTGGCTATGGCCAGTACCTCGTCAGATACTCCTATGCGGTCTGCCTTGGACGAGGAGGAGGGGGAGGATGAGGAGGAGGAGGAGGAGGATGAGGTGCCCGAGGAGCCACAGTATGATAGTGAGGGTAACACTATCACTGATGGTGACTTTGGATCCAGCAGTGGCACTGACCTAGCAGATTCAGAGTCCAGACTAGGATGAGTCTTGAGAGACTTGACTCTTGACTCAGATTCAGACTAGGATGAGTCTTGAGATTCAAAAGTTTTCCATTCAGTTATATGTATGAGGATTCAGATTTCATTCAAATTTCATGTGGCATTGGCCGAGTTATTTATGACATATGTTTAAACTTTATTGAAGACTATGATGATTGACTCTTAACTACATTGTACTTCTAAAATGTTAAAACTTAAAACTAGCAGCTAGTCATGCAGCATGCTACATTGCTACCAAGTTGTACTTATACATACTTATATTTTTAAATTTAATATTTATTTAATATTCTTATAACTGGAAAACGTGTCTTACGTGTCTTATCTTTAAGACACTTTAGACACTCGTGTCTAAAGCGTGTCTAACGTGTCGTGTCTTAACGTGTCTTACAACTATGCTAGTTATTGCTCTCTAGAGAGGGGTCTTTTGTACATATGGAACTTATGTGCACAAAGCTTATGATCATAATATAATCAGACTCTTATTTGCCCAAAAAAAAAAGAATAGGGGCTCCCACGAGGCATCATGGGTCGAAGACAACTTTTTCTGCAGATTATTCCCCACCTCCCTTCAGCATATAAAGAGGCTTTTCACCTACACTACTTCTAATCTCAGCAGAAGGGGATGTCATGGGCATCCACAGCGCCTGGCAACCTGCGACTGCCGTGACAGTGCCACATGGCAATATCAGGTGCAGTGCCAGACAACCGCCACGTGGCAGGGTCAGTTGACAGACAAACCTGACGCTGGGTCGGGATAGACAGGGGCTCCGGACGGTTCCTAGCCTGGTCTGGTGTGTTTCAGAACCCTTGGGGGCCTATAAAGGCAGCCCTTGGGGGCTCTCATTCCATCCACATCAGAGGCTGGAGTTGGGCAGTTCTCCCCTCAGCTAGCAACAACAGATCATTGCAGATCAGGCTGGGACAGGGCAGCAGCAGATCAGCTCCCACCTACAGCTCTATAGTCAAGTCCATGCATCAATGCCTGACAACAGCAATAGGGCGGCTTCATCACAGCCCCTTTTCTCCATCAGCTCACAGTCTTCTACGTGAGGGATCAGTTTCCTCCATACAATACTTTCTCCATTCTTTTGCTTCCATACAGTACTTATTTCTCCATTCATTTAGTTGTACTCAGCCCTTTGGGAAACCAGAAAGACATATTTTTCCGCTTCGGAGGCCCCCTATATTCCTCCTCAATTCTTACACTCACCCCACCACTTCCACGTAGGTTTATGACTCAATTATATATACCTTTGTAAGACTAGAATAAGTCCAATCATATTGTTGTTCTAAAGATCAAAAATCTACACAGAAAATAAAAGAGAATATGAAAGAGAAGAAAAAAGAGGTAAACAAAAACTTTTATGAAAAACAAAAGGAAGACATACTTAGCAAGCAAAGCAACACTTATGTCGTCATCAGTGCCCAAGCATACACAACTATATTGGGTTTCTAAAGACCCGCGGAGTCTCTTGGGCAAACCCAGTGCTTACTAAAATACGTCAAATAAACAAAAGAGAAAGAAAACAAGAAAAAAAGAAGAAAGGAAGCAAGTGACTAAGCAAAAATAAACAAGCAAGTCAAGAAACAAAATCTTCCAAAAAACTGGAATATCGCTCTCTCTCTCTCTCTCACGCTCACTCTCACTCTCACTCTCACTCTTATTTAAAACATAAAAAGCTAAATAGTCCTTTACACTTATGTATCGTTTCCTATAAAGAGGCAAAAATACATTTCTAACTTAGAAAGCACACGCATACTCAAACAAACTCTCTTTTGAAACTAAAAGAAAAATGGGCTATTCAGCTCCCCGCTTTTTGTTTTCAGCTTATGTTCAATCATTCTAAACATACCTAAGGCCGATACACCATAGATAAAAGACTTCATATCTAAGATTGTGCGTACTTTTTTCATTATTTTCCTTGGATTATACCTCTTGTGTAATAGTTAAGTGATCAAATTACTACATTGAGTGATAAAAGACTCCTTAGTTGTACAAAGGCGGGAAAATCTATGGAATTGGGAAGAAATGACTCCATATTTTGCCAAATCAAAAATGTTTGAGTCAATGTGAGGCATTTTTATAATGTGTAAACCACTATATTCAGGTTGTTCACGTTTATCGTATATATCAACCTCTAATCCTATGGTAGATTGAGAAATTCTAAGATCTAAGAAAACACAAGAATCCCCTCTTGAAGTGCAGTTCAGTTCACAAGAGTCACGAGATAGATTCCTTTTCCAAAAGCACTAGCGTCTTTGTACATAAAGTCTTGAAAGTTAGGAACATCTCGTACAAATAAATCATTTATAAAACACCTAACTTGGCTTAGAAATAAATCATCTATAAAACACCTAACTTGGCTAAGCTTACGTAAAATGATAGGGCAAGTATTGATAGAAATAAGACATTGCATAAACTCAAATTCATAAGTGAAAAGATAAAAGTTTGCTAAAAAGACGGCACAATTAGTGCCCATGGGGATTCCTATAATTCCTTCTCTCAATTATATCTCTACTTCAGTCAGCAGTTTGTAGGAGAGAGAGTAAGCCAGTCTTCTCCCTAGTACATCTCTTCTTCATCATTGTTGGCAAAAACCTCATGGAGGGCTAGTGGAAACCTTTGGTATACAACACATATTTTTATGGTAACTTGTGATTGGTGTTTGAGAGAGTAATGCTTGTGATTGAACGAAATATGAGGCTCGTGAAGTATTGACAAGATCCCAGCATGTGGTGGATTCATGTGGCAATTATCGGTTCTCTAGTGCATGAGCAACTAATCTTTGGTACATGGCGCTACCATGTGGCTCCAACGTGGACAACCAACCAATGAAGCAAATCTCTGAGGTGGTCTGACGCATCAATGATATATGGGTTCTGCGCTTCTAGCTCACTCTCTTTGTCCAGTGCTTAGATGATTGTTCCTCCTCTCTGTATTTGTTGGACTCTTCCATTAGAGTCGGCCCTCTTAGTGTGATACTAAATTGTTTTGGTACTATAATGAAGGTATGTATGCGTGTGTGTGTGTGTGTGTGTGTGAATTCATTCACTTTATCACGTAGTACACCGTCCAACTGCTTGATAGGGTCGGTAGCTGAGACTTTGAGTCTTCTGAGTCTTTTGTAAAGACTACAAATCTAAAGTAGGGGTGCGGCTGTTGGTCTAGGGTCTTTAGTCCATGACAATACAGTGTCAAATATCCCTGATTCTTTTTGTTTCTTGTGATATTTTATAGTGATTGTTTCGAGCTGAGAGAATTGCATACTTTAAGTTCAAATTCTCAGTGGTAACATACGTTGTATGCTCCAAATTCCAACATATGGTATCAGAGCGGTTGGTAATAGTGGACTTGAGAGACTTTGAAGAGAGCACTCGGTGAGGTGTTGAGGATTAGTTTGAGCGTGAGGTTTTAAAAATCTTTCGAAAGTCTAGAAGAGAGTTTGTCCAAGTTTTAAGTAGGAATCGAAGGAGAAATCTGCAGATTGTGAAAAGTTTGTCTTGCATCACCAAATCGGCGTGACTACAGGGGATTCATGAATCGATTTTCAGCAAACAAGGGAGAAAGAAGCGGTAATTATCATGCAGCAGTGAATCAGAGTGACACAGGAAAGTCATACGTTTCAAATGTTACTCTCTGGCCCTTATTATGATATCAAAGGTATGGTAGCTTGCCTGATGGCAGTGTATTTTGTTGCAATTGCAGGCGAGAATTCAAATTATGATTGGGCATTTTCACTTCCATTACATCTACATTTTTTTCTCCTGGTCTGACCCTTAGTGGGTGGCTGGTTTTAGTTATTGGACTTGGCCCCTTGCTGGGTGGATCGTCAACTTCTTGCAGGTGCTTTCTGGTATGTAGACTTCCTTCAATTTTGAGTCTGCAGACAGTTTGGAGATCTTTGGAGCAGCTTGACTCTATTGCAAAAGACACCTGGACATTTTTAAGACTTTATGGTGCATCATGAGGCTGTTCTGGCTTTTCGCAGGCGTTCAGCTCTTTTTGGTGATTTGGCTCTAGTATATTGCCTTGGGAAAAGAGGGCCCTCCTAGTCTATCTCTGGCAGCCCACATGAGTCCAGCCTAGTTGTTTGACTCAGTCTAGATAGGTGATTATTTGGAATGAGACATCTGTGTGGAGGGTCTGTTGGAGTCATGTACGAGTACCAGCAGTTGGATTGTTGTACCATTTGACCCAGTGTATCAGTACCATATACCTAGATGAATCCAGGAACATAGTGCAGTTTCAATCTCATGAGAGTCACTCATAAGATTGAGAACCATAAACTCCATCATGCATAGCAGGGACTAGCTACTATGACATCCCCACTGACGTCATCAGCGCCCAACAGTGGGTGTAGACCATAGTATAAAAGTATGCTCTCACACATACAAATCCACACACCCACACATACTTGAGCATCCATTTATACAAAGTCTTCGTACTGAGTTTCTGTCGGCACTCCGGAGGTGAAGGGCAAACTCAGCCATGACGAAGGCTAGCACTGAAGGAGAAGGCTAATCAAAAGGTAGTCCAAATCTCTTCGTTCAAGCTCCAACTGCTTGTGAAGTCTAAACGATTTCGTTTTAGTCTCTCCCAAACGAGCATCTAAATCTAAATCTAGCTGGTAGGGCAACGCACCATTTAAGATAGAAAGAATTATTGCAATACCAACAGACCAGAGGAGTATACCTAGCACCTGTGGCCTGGAAGCAACTGTTCCAGGTTTCCAGTGATCGTGCTGAGGCGGTTCGAGCCACGAGGGGACTTCTTCGACAATACATGTGGCGGTCTTCAGCGGTGGATCATCACACGATGGATTCCTCTAGTTGTTCCAGCAGCACACCCAGCTCCCTGACGTTTCTATTCCATCCAGGAGCTGAGAGGGGGTGTCAGAGGTCCACTTCTCCTGATGTCACCTAGAGAGAGGGCCTTGTTTGTGGGTGTGCCCGCCCAGTGAGTGAGGCTAGGGTAGATGAGTGAGGACCGATGTGGATGTGCCCCCACCCCTCTTGTGAGGCTTAGGTAGAGTAGGGTTGGCAAGACACCCAATGCTGGAGGGGTTGCTGCCCAAGTGCGGGGCTGTTCAGGGCCTTCTTGAGGCATGCTGTGCTGCCGCATGGCAGCCCCTTCTGAGGCGCCTAGGGAGTCCGCTCCCTGATGAGCTGGTCAGCCATGGGGGACGGCAGGGGGCCCTCTAGGGACGTGGCAGTCGGCCCTTTCTGGGAGGGCTGCAGCTCATACAAGGGCCTTGTGCAGCCCTAGTTATAAACCTGGGGGTCGGCCCCCTAGAGGCCTCCAATCGGCTGGTTCCAGGCAGGTGGGTCGGCCTCTATGCAGGCTGGTCGTCCAGCCTGCTGTACCCGATTAGGGAGGGGCTGGGGGGCTATATATAGGGCCCCCCTCAGCCCTCTTTGCATCATGTTCTGAGCTGGAGCAGTTCTTCCAGTAGTGCATCTTGTGGAGCAGATCATCATCTCTTGGAGGGCCTGGCAGAGGAGCAGAGCCAGCCCTCTTGTGCATCTGAGGAGCAGGGTAGTGGAGCAGTTCATCCACTCCCTAGTGCTCCATTCACTTGGTTGTTGAGCTGTGTGTTCCGAGCTCTCAAGCAACCCGTTGTTTCCGTGGTTTTCGCCAAGGGTTTTCTTCAGAGATCACTTGCAGTTCTCCTGTGCCTCTCTCTCCTTTCTCTCCTTCTCAGTGTGGGTGTGTGAGGCATGCTATCTCTCTCTCTCTCTCTTCTGTTCATTTCTGCTGCACTTCTCACATATAGTTGGGACAAGACTATAATTCGTGCTCTCCATGTTGTACAAAACCTGGTAAACATTGATGATCTTAACCTTGGTTTTACCTAACTGCTTCAAATCTCTCAGATTACAAAAATTCTTCAGGACTTGCAAATGCTGTGGAATGCCATCAACAAAGGATGACATGCAGATAACATTTGCCAGTGTATAGCAAACTTCACACCACTATGTATGTCAAAAGTAACCCCAAGCATAGTTTTAACTTGAAAACACCGGATCCGTCAAAAATACAGAGCCTGACAGCAAAAGAGTTCAAAATAAACTACTAGAGGGAGCCACCGTACAATCTACAATAGTGTATGAACACAACTGATTAAAGATTCTGATGACTGACCTGCAAAGGCCTCTAGGACCTCTCTGTGGTGATAGGAAACCCTCAAATAATTCAATTCGTGCGGCCAGAACAGGTAGAAGAGGCTGACAGCGAAGGATTTGAAAGAAGCAGAACGTGAGCCTTGAGTTCAAATTACGATGCTGCTATGCTATATCACAACAGAATTGATAGATGCTTTCAATACCTCACCTACAAGGCCTTTGTGTCTGCAGAGGACCTCCTCTGTTGAGTGATTGGAAAAATTTGCCCACCACACAGCTGATCATGAAGTGTACATTATAAAACATAGTAAGTAATAAACAATTAGACTCCGCATTCAAGTAGCAGCAGATGCTTGAATCCATGCAGAAGTATATAGCAGACAAAATATTCAAATATGCAGCAATGGCATGGTAGCAGAATATATACCTCGTAAGCAAGTAACATGCCCATGCCACTCCCCGCAACTCTCATGCACCTATCAATACTCTCCACACTTCCCCTCCACCGAAGGGATTTTTTTAATGACAATCTAACACTTGCCAACGTAATGATTGTCATATTGTACCATAGAAGAAGTAAAGGACATCTGTGCTATACATATGGTATTTTTGGATCTGCTCGTGGTCCAAAAGCTTACTGTAACTCATCATAATCCCCACACTGCATGTTCGATGTACTCATCTGACATTGGCTTGATCACAGAGTCCAACCGTGGCCAATACCCTACCTTTTTCAATAGCTTATTCAAACTCTTCAGCTTAAAACAGATCTCATAAATCTGTGCGTGGCTGTTGCCTCCAACAATGAACTCATGCACATTGTTGTCAACCTCAATCCAGGCCATCCCAGGTTTCTTCCATGCACCTGCACTATTTCTAAGCTCTTGAATTTTTTGAATTTCCTCCCAGATTTGAGAATCTGCATAAATGTTGGACATGAGCACATACCCAGAAGCATCAACTGAATCCAACTGAAGGACTTCATTGAAGCATCGTCTTGCAAGCTCAACATTGCCATATGTCTGGCAGCTGGATAGCAGAGACATCCACACAATAAAATCTGGAAAACCTGGCATACTCTGAAGGTAATCTAAAGCCTCACTCAAACATCCGTTACGGCCAAGAAGATCAATCATGCAGCTATAATGCTCCACATTAGGAGCTATGCCATGGACTTTCCTCATACAATTAAAAAACCACCGTCCTTCCTCCAGTTGGCCAGCATGGCTACAAGATGCAAGAATACTGGTGAATATCACATCATCTGGCTTCAGTCCTAGGTTTTGCATGTCATCCAAACATTGACGGGCCAGCTTGAAGTTGCCAAACTGAGCATATCCAGAAATAATTGCACCCCACGATACCACATTTTGAAATGGCAATACATCAAACACTTTGCGTGCACTATCAAGGTCACCGCATTTGGCATACATGTCAATAATAGCATTTCCAACGTTCATGTCAGTTTCAAATCCACTTCTGATGATCTGATCATGTATGAGCCAACCCTGCTTGATGACTCCTATGCTCCCACAAGCTTTCAAAATGCACAAAAATGTGACTTTGTCTGGGTTCATACCATCATCTTGCATCCTCACATAGAGCTCAAGAGCAGCAACACCAAGCCCCTGCTGTGCATAGCTTGCAATCATTGAAGCCCATAAAACCACATCCCGATTAGGCAATTCATCGAACACATCCCGTGCCTCCTCCAGGCACTTACATTTTGCATACAGATCAACAATACAGCTCCCAATGACTACATCCAGCTCAAGTCCGAGACTGACAATCTGTTCATGTACCAATCTGCCCTGGCATATTGCTCCTATGCTGCTACAAGCTTTCAAGATGCACGAGAAAGTCTCTTTGCTAGGCACCATTCCCTCAGCTTGCATTTTCTGGAACAGCCCAAGGGCACATATGCCATCTCCTTGCTGGACATACCCTGCAATAATTGAACCCCATGAAACCCTATTTCGATTGGGCAGTTTCTCAAATACTCTGTGCGCTTCTTCCAGGCTCCCACATTTGGCATACATGTCAATCAGCGTGTTCCCAATGACAGAATGTGAAGCAAATCCATTTCTACTGACCTTATCATGTATCAACCTGCCCTGCCATATGGCTCCAATCGTGGTGCATGCTTTCAACGCACACGAAAATGTTACCTCGCTTGGTGTTGTGCCCTCTTGTTGCATTCTCTCAAAAAGTTCAAGCGCAAGACCACCATCCCCATGCATGGTGTATCCTGCAATTATTGCACCCCACGAGACAACATCTCGTTCTGATAATTCATCAAACACTTTAAATGCCTCATCCAGGCTCCCACACTTTGCATACATGTCAACAAGAGCATTTCCAATAGCAGTATCTGAATTGAATTCAGACTTGATAATCTGGTCATTTATCAGCCTGCCCTGTTCTATGGCTCTTATGCTGCCACAAGCTTTTAAGATGCACAAAAATATAGCTTTGTCTGGCTCCTTCCCCCCCTCTTGTAGTTTCTGAAAAAGACCAAGAGCAGAAAGACCATGCCCGTGCTGGGCATATCCAGCCATCATTGCACCCCAGGACACCATGGTCCGCTCTGACAATTTGTCAAACACTCTGCGGGACTCCTGCAGCTTACCATTCTCGGCATACACATTAACTATAATATTTCCAATGACTACATCTGCATCAAGGCCAGTGCTTATGATCTGGTCATGTATTAACCTGATCTGTTCCATAACTCCTATGTTGCCACATGCTTTCAAGATGCCCAGAAATGTTACTTTGTCCGGCTGTATGCCTTCCTGTTGCATTTTCTTATAAAGTTCAATGGCAGACAGACCTTGCCCTAGCTTGGCACATCCAGATA
Organism: Dipteris shenzhenensis; assembly: GCF_047967505.1. Classification (NCBI taxonomy): domain Eukaryota; kingdom Viridiplantae; phylum Streptophyta; class Polypodiopsida; order Gleicheniales; family Dipteridaceae; genus Dipteris; species Dipteris shenzhenensis. The sequence goes on from NC_141596.1 coordinate 24,926,656, forward strand.
TAATTGCACCCCATGAAACCAAACTCCGTTTTGGCAATTTGTTGAAAACTTTGTGCGCCTCTTCTAAATTCCCACATTTCGCATACATATCAACAAGGGTATTCCCAACAACCACATCCAAATCGAGTCCAGTTCTGATAATGTGGTCATGTATCAACCGGCCCTGCCCTATGGCTCCTATGCTCGCACATGCTTTCAAAATGGACAGAAATGTGACTATGTCTGGTTTTATGCTCTCCTCCTGTAATTTGTGGTATAATTCAAGTGCCCTCTCACTTCCTCCAAGCTTGGCATGCGCTGAAATAATCGCATTCCATGTATATATGGTTGGTTTTGAAATCTTTAAAAATACCTGGTTTGCTTCGTGCAAACGTCCGCATGATGCAAACAGGCGGATAAGGTGGTCTCCCAAAACTGCAATCGAATCCAATCCCGTGCCAATCATAAGAGAATGGACCCGTAGGCTAGCCGCCAGGTCCTTCTTTTTAGTGCATCCTTGCAAAAGGCAATAAATGATATCTCTTGTTATAGGTATCCCTCGCTGGAACATAAGTTCCACAGCTTGAAGAGCCTCGTCCAGCCGTTGGTATGTACATGATTTGCTCATGTCATAAAGAGGTCCAAAAGCTCGCATACAAAATCAGAACACCATCTTCGCAAAATGTGCTGACACCCAACTCAGTACCCAGGCAAACCCGCTTCAACAAGCAGCCATTTTTTAGTCCAGGTGTTCAGATCCTCATGCCTGGTACTCCAAAGCAGTCATCGTAATGTGACCCACTTTCATTTCACCCAATGCCAACTCGACGAAGCATCGATGCGCAGTGCCCAGCCTACAAAGTTGGATCTGTAGCACTATGAGAGCACACACTAGAAATGCTCTCAAAACATAATCTGGCAAGAAATCTTCTCTTGAAGCAAAGAGATCATAACTCACGTTAGTAAGCCTTCTATCCTGGAAGACCCTGCACCTTAAGAGGGTCTGCTGCTGTGCCTCTCCATCTCTGTGGCTATTTCCTTTCAATTCATAGCGTGTCTTTCGGACATTTCTTGCAACTTCACCGAAGTGGCTTATGGTCTTGACTTTTGTCTATGAGCGAGACATAGGGGGGAAAACATTTTAATGATAACTAGATTTACCCCAGGCTGCCTTTCCATCATGATTCCTACTATTTTATCAATTTTAAAGCGAATGAGTAAATATGGTGGACATGAGACTTGACACACAGTCCGTTAGGACTCCATACTCCCTCCAAATGTTAGGGATTTTGTGATGTCCATATTTTGGAAGCTTAAGTCCAACAAATATATGAATAAGGCAAGACAATAACTCTTCCTCGTTGCAATTTATACAATATTGTCGCATGGACTAGGACCGTATGAATAAAGGTGTAGTCATCCTTCAACCTTACATCCATCTTGGATTTCATTGCTCCCTCGCATCGATAACATGCATTAAACGAGAAGAATGTTGTAAGAATTCTGATTGAAAACAAGAAATTTTGAATGGACGAGTAATTGAAAATATCTATATTATAATATAGCATATATAATTATTATAACCACACATAGAATGGGCAGGGAGGCGGCGTGCTTTCTTTCCCAAAGAGTTATAATCCGAGGGAATGGGCCCTTCCTAGGGTGCTAAGATAGTGCCAAGAATATTAGCCCCGAGGATAAGTCTTACGAATGTATAAGAAACTGGCATATTACGTGAATGTCAATAGTCGTAATAGTAGTCGAACGTCAGTAAAATCACTATGAGCTACATGATAGGCAAAATTCAGATTCTCGTCATCTTTTGGTGATTTCGTTGATCTTAGAGACAATATCCCAAAAACTTGCCAATGTGAGTCTGAGAGGATCTGCATGTGTCCTTGAGCGGGATGATTCAAACATTCTCAGATCGTTCAGTAGACTCTGGACAACACTAAAAGACAACTATCATTAGAGGAAGACCGAAGTAGAGCACATAACATTCTCACTCTCCACTTAGCCAGCGTTTACGTGCCTCTCCAAAATGGGTTTTGAACACTGTAGTAGGTCGGACTTTTAGGCTTGTGAGAGGAGAGCATAAGGTCATCGATGGTGAGGCTCTCCAAAGCTTCACATGCCAAGGCTATGCCACGCTCGCCTTCATCTCTTCAAGGCCCTTGTTACACTTATGTGCTAGCACCTGCTTAAACACAAATCCATCTTGGCTACTTGCAGCTGCTTAACACCAAATCCTAGAGGCTGGTCGGCTTCCAACAACCTCACCGCAGTGTCTCCACATGATGCACAAAGTGATAGACAGATAGATAGATGGATTAGCATATTCCCATAGAGCTCTAATCATTCAATTGTCTCGCAACCTCAAATCTATAAACAAAGAATACCGAACGCACATCGACTAAGAGAGAATCTTACTTGGAATCTTGGTTGAAGACACTGTAAGCAACCAGACCTCTCTACTGTTGCTTGAAGACAAAGACACTGTTGACAATCATGTGTTGGCTACGAATTATATAGATTTATATCTATGCTTTTCTCCCATCCTTTTGACAAAAGCTTAACTATGCTTTTGCACCTTGCTTTTCACACTATTAGATTTGCTTGAAATCAATGCCCATTATTGTGACAAGTGGCTCAAGGAGAGCTCAAAAACCTTAAACGTCCCCCTAGGTTGCCTGTGGCGGTATTGATGGGGTTATAATGATATTTTTGAGAATGCCCTTAAATAAGGGAGCAGCTTTTGGGCATTTGCCCATTTGAGGTAGTTGCGCACATCCGATTCTCTCATGAAGATGACCTCTGTAACCTATCACTGTAAGCAATACACAGTTGTGCTCCTTGTAGATGGCAATGTTTGTGTGTGGGTATGTGAGTGGGAAAACATAAATAAACAATAGTGTACAACTGCATATGGGCACTGCCTCCTAGTATAGTGACTAGTATAGTGATAAAGCAAGCACTTTTGGATGCAAAAGAGAAAGCAAAAGATTTTCTAAAGGGCGTTGGGTTATTAAAAGGAGATTTTTGCAAGATGATCTCCACACATGACAATTTGAAACATACGGGCACTGCCTCCTAGTATAGTGATAACACAAGCACTTTTGGATGCAAAAGAGAAAGCAAAAGATTTTTTTAAGGGCATTGGGTTATTAAATTGTAAGATGATCTCCACACATGATAATTTGAAACACGTGACTTGATTTTTTTTAAGTACAAATGGAAATTCACAAAGGAGTTTCAAAAATAAAAAATCTCATTAGTGATAATTCACCAGTCATCGTAACGTGATTAACCTAAGTTAATGGCCCTATGAAATAATTAAGCTAAGTGTTAATCTCCTCTCCCAAAAATAATTTCTCCCTCTCCTACAATCTCCCTCCCCCTTTCCAACGATCTGCCTCCCCCTTGCTTGCCATTTCCTTTCACGAGCCCTCTCTCTCCCTCTCCCTATGTTCCACTTTGATAATGTATAAAGAGAAAGTTCAAATGGATCCCTTGATTCAATTTACTTGTTAAGCCGAGCTACAATTCACCGTGCCAAAAGAGCTAACACCTTCGCCCAATGAAACATTTGTTATAGAATTTCTAAAGGAGTCTCTCAAAGTCTTATTCATGAAAATTATAACTTTAACAAAAAGCTATCTCTGGTATAGCTCGCTATCTCTCCATGTGACTCGTAAACTTGTCCATGATGCATTGATTTTAAAAACATACTCTAACTCGATAAAATTTCATCATGAGGATCACTTGCTTGAATAGAATTTTTCATTGACCACCTGAATGAGAGGCTACGGTTATCTCGATTCTAAATTGTGCCATCTGGTCTACAATTCACCATGCCAAGAGAGAGGATGTCTTAGATGAAACAATCGTTGTAGAAGTCTCTAAAGTCTCCTCCAATTAGTTTGTGAATATATACTTTCTTCAACAATAACTTGCCACCTTTAACAAAAGTAATAAATCTCCTTGTGTAACTCATAAAGTTTTCCACAGTGCATTGATAGGAAAATGCTCCCTTAAAATATTGATTGCACTCTTGGTCTCTAAGGGTAGGCAATGCTCTTGCTCTTGAGGATTGCTTGCTCAAACAACAATTCTGGTTAGGCATCCCACTTGGTGTGAAATCCCCCACAATCTCAAATGCATCCATTACTTTAAGTGTTCATAGATGCTATGCAAATAATAACTATACTACAAGCATGACATAAAGTTCGTAGTGTTTACTTAAAACCACACTCAAGTTTTTAAGTATGCAATGTGATCTTTTTTATCTACTTGTACTATAATTCTTCTTTGCACCTCAAAATCCCTCCATATTCCTTTGAGCAATGGCTTTTATGATGTTATAGGAGATCGTATCATAAGTGCCATTCAAACTAAAAACGAATATTTCAAGGGATTGTTTCTTTAGCAATGTACTATGGAACAATTTTACGTGAGAAGATTGCTTCCTTTCATTGTGGCAAACCTTCTTTCTTTTCCTCCAAAATTAGATTTATTTACTGCTAGGTGGTAAGCCTAAGAAAAGAGACTAATATTATTAAATTGTGGCTAAAAATACAAGGATGGTGAATTGCCCTGTCCTACACTAGCATGATGATAGTACTCATTACATTTAGATGGGATCCCCTTCAAACGAAAAGAGGCTATCACTTTACCCTTTCCTTTGACTAACATAGCTACATCCCAAACCAATACTATAGTAAGAGCCCGGATGGCTTCAACACAATAACCATATCCCAATTCTTACCTAAAACATGATTATTGCAAACTAACTAGCTCACATATAAGACACGGCCCCCTAGGAGCAGCTAGATAAACAATAGAATGGATGAGAATCCTTTAGGCACCCCCACTAATATGGACCTCCAATTCTTCTTCAAGTTAAGGCCATGCATCATGCCAACAACCCTAATTTCTCTCTCAATTCCAACCCATACCACCCTCACCACTTCACATTTCCAAAAAAGGCGGAATAAGTCCTCCCTGGTCAGCTTGCATATAGGGCACACCTCACATCAATGTTTAACCATTTTTCGACGCTCGATCTCATTAAAGGAGCTTCAACATCCCCTCCAAATATTGGAGGAGTGCTTTTTCCACACCACTTGGAGCTCCTATGTATACTCCACTCATTGTTCAATATCTCACTTGTTGATTACTTGCCCAGTAAGCAACCATAGATTGCCTTGATCAAGCACTTGGCTAGATTTTCCATTTTCCATTGTCTCACTCTCTAGGAGTCATTCAAACTGGTGAGATTGTCGAGCCGAGTCTACCACTTCACACGAGTCCTTTCTACTTTATAGACCCATAGCTCTAATTGAATCCATAACCACCATAGATGTTCAATTGTGGTGTAAAAATTGCTCTACCATAAGTTTTCCCACAAGTTAGCATCCCCTCTAAGACCTAATCTCTCCATTGTAGAGAGCCTGCCATTAACTTCTAGGCAGCTACCAAACTAAACATCAAATTCAACCCCTTCATCTTCAATGGGAAAAACAAAAATAGCTTAACATACCATGATAATTAATTTCATACACTAATCACCTTGACCACCCCCATTTTACTAAGCCAACTGGCAATTTCAAGCCATGGATCTCAAACATTCATCAATCTAGGTACCCATTTACCTTAACAGGGCCCATATATCAAGCGATGAGGAAAATTGAAATCACCCCTAGAATCTCCAGTTGGTTGATGCACCTGCATACTTAGAGTTGCTTTTGAGTCATGATGTTGCCTTCCACTCATTAGACTACTTACATATTGAAGAGAGATGTAGAAGATAGTGTGCACCTTGCCCAATGTTAGTGGCTACAAGGTTTGGATCTTTTGGATATTGGATTCCCCTCGCAATCCATTAGATGAGATGATTGGTCATGTCATCCAAGGATCTAAGGAATTGCAGAAACCACTATTGCAATCAATTGAAAGCTATTTCTCTAATAAAAAAGGAATGAAACTCGATAAGAATTATTCCCCCCAAGTTTTAGTAGTGGAATTTATTATTTTCATGTCTTCTTTCAACTAATATACTAAGAATTTAAAAATTATTTTCTCTCAAATTATATTTAAAGAAGAAACACTTGATTTGATAAGATTGAATAATTTAATGCTCGTGAAATTTAATAAGCCCAATCTTAGATCTTTCGCATTGTTATATTTTTTTCATTGTTTTGAAACATCTTTTTGATAGAGTAATACTACTATGCAAGTGCATGTCAAAGGCTTTATATTCATCGTGTTGGCTCTTTCCCACGGCTTCCATGGGAAGAGCATGGTATTCTCAATATGCAGGGTTCTTAGGCTTTTTGTCACCTATAAATATATCAGTGTCGTCATTTGTAGTATAAGTGTAGCTTAGGACCTCGGGTCATATTTCAATAAGAGACGTAGGCTTAAGTGTGGTAAGCAAACATAGTGCCAGCATGTGTGAAAGGATCATGCATCATCATGATTGGGGTAATGATGTATTTTGCCTTCATCGGGGGTTGAAGGGTTTAGCAAGAGTTTAAGGGTTAGAGGGAGCTTTACGGTTCAAAAGGAAGTTCCAAGGTTTACAAGGAGGTTCCAAGGTTTAGAAGAGGTTCAAGGTTCAGAAGGAGGATCCAAGGTTCAAGGTAGAGTACATGGCGGAGAACTCGTCTTCCTTGTAGATCATGGAGGTTAAGGGTTGAGGGACTAAGGGTTTAGGGGGAGCATAGGAGTGGAAGAGGAAGAAGGTGTAAGAGTAGGAGGGAGGAGGAGAGGGTGGAGAAGGGAGGAGGAGGAGGGAGGAGAGGGAGGAGGAGGAGAGGGGGGGAGGAGAAGGAGGAGAAGGGAGGAGGAGAGTTAGCAGAACGAAGGGAAGAGAAGGGAGGAGAGGAGGAGGAGGGAGGAGGAGAGGGAGAGGATGGGTTGCAAGGTTGGAGGAGAGGGGAGGAGGAGTTACAAGGTTAGAACATGCTTTTGGACGTGGAGTGCAAGGAAGCATGGACACTTGGAGACAATTGCTTGGAATACCAAAGTAGAACTCAACACAATGCCCCAAAGAGTGTGGGCTTCATTCCGTTATGGGGTATTTATACAAGTTGGAGAGCTTCTCTCTCTACATGTAGGAATTGTAAGACATTCTCTCGATATATGTAGAACTTGCATGTAGGAGTTGCATGTAGAACTTGCATGTAGAACATGCATGTAGGGATTGCATGTAGGAGTTGCATGTTGCCCTCATGTTGCATGTAGAAATTGCATGTAGGAATCGTATGTAGAACTTGCATGTAGAACATGCAAGTAGGAGTTGCATGTAGGAATCGTATGTAGAACATGCAAGTAGGAGTCGCATGTAGGACTTACATGTAGGAATCGTATGTAGAACATGCATGTAGAACATGCAAGTAGGAGTTGCATGTAGGACTTGCATGTTGAGGATTCCTAAGAGAGACTATTCCTAGCATTATGCAAGTACAAGCGGAGCTTTGCCGCTTCTCTACACACACATTCTGTGCTACCTAAGTCCATGTTGGCACTTAGACAACATATCCGCGGATCCATTTTATTACCCATCCTCGGGTTATGGCTTATTGTGATCGTGGAATTGGGATGCCATGCGCGTAACCCAGTGGTGGCTATGAAACTTCTGGCATGCTAGTCAATCCTGCTATAAAGCCTTAGCAATATATAATTTTTGCTTTGTTTTCAAGAAGCTTGTATCCACCATTTGTTCAAACTGAGATATGTGGCTTGCTTCTAAGAAGATTTCTTTGATAGAGTTGGCTCATAGTCTGACCATTGATCCATTCATTAGGATTGAAATTGAGTGGAGGCAAATGGTGGTCAACGTGGCTAGGTCCTCCAGAATGTATTCCAATGTTTTGCTGAAGATAGCACTTTGGCTAAGGATGCGGTCAATGTTCCCGATTCTCATGCCATTGAAGTGCTTGGATCAATGTGCCTTGAATGTTTCATTCTACACCAAAGTATGGCTCGATCATTGGCCAATTGATGGTGCAATTCTCACCCAAAGTGTGTATGTTGGCCTCCCATATGTGACGTCGTGGAATTGCAAAGAGGTTGGGATGGGTTCTGAGACATGGAGGTGCCTGCACGTACTCTTTTAAGAAAATTACATCAAGGAGTTTGGAGCGGCAACAATAAGGTTGGGGATCCAATTTGCTGACCCAAGCTTCACTAATTTGATGTTGACGAAGGTTGGTAGGGAAGTTGTCCAAGGTCCTGTCTAAGGTCCATCCACCTCGAGTTTTCATATTAGGATATTTGCTCCAAAAATCCTTGATGGGGTTACTAGGAAGTGGTATCGCATCAAAATCATACCAATAATTGGAATTTGGCATGGGAGTACGAATTGGATTATCTGGATCTTGATATTCAAAATCAAATATTGGGTCATTTTTTGCTGATGGCAGCACAAGTAGGTCGGAGGCGATGGCGAGGCAAGAAGAGAATCTAGGGACGACATGGGGAATAAATATGGAAGAGTGTTAGTTGTGGGAGGGGAATCAGAGGGGAGGGAGGGAAGAACTGAGAAAATGGTTTGAGCAGGTTGGTAATCCTTGAGGGTAGGATTAGCAAGGGAAGGGGGGCAGGTTCTTGTGGTACTATGGGCTTTTGACTTGACAGGAGAACTAGGTCTAGGCAACACTACAGGTGCTACGCTTGGTACAATGACTTCTGATGGTGCTCACATGGGCATGGAGGAAGGTTCTTGTGTAACTACCCCACTTTTAGGGGTCAGTTCTTTTGTTGCTCCCTTGATGAGCTTGAAGACTTTCTCCTTGAGTTGTACTATACATGGGATCGTGATACTCCTTGGGCTCTCAAAATGGTCCATCGCATTGGGTTTGAGGGTAGGTTCTTGTGGGATTGCCTCAAGAGTTGATGCAGGTCCTTGTGTTACTACCTTACAAATTCCAGTGGTGTGAGTTTGTGTATTCTGTGTTGTTAGAAGCTTTAGGACCCGAACATATCGCTCACCTAGATTGATACTCTAGATGACCAAAGTATTGATTCATAGTTGAGCACCTCTTTTTTAGACATATTGATATCCCCCAAGCAATGAGATCCAAATCCTTGCGTCATGAGGTGACCAATTCACACCACCCCACTGATTTAGCCATCCTAGCATGCTAAGTTAGTGCCCTATTTGATGCAATCACCCTGACAAGTGCCAATGTTTTTTTAGGGTTGTGGAACACTTTATTAGATGTATTCATACCCCCCAAGCACTGAGATTCAAATAATTGCATCATGTGGTGGCCAATACACATCCCCCACTGACTTAGCTAGCCCAGCGTCTTAACAAGCTAAGTCAACATCCTATCTAGATGGAAGCCCTCCTAAAGGATGTTTCATCCAAGGTGGTATGACCTGGGGCATCCCTAACTGTGCAATTCATATGATGACATCATATGAACATTTTGGGCTCCATTCTATCCCAATGCCCTACGATGCAAAGTTAACAGCCTGATAGGCTATTCTTGTGCATGACTTGTTTTTTATTTTGCTTTATCTATTGTTGACTTGAACTTATGTACTTACTTCCAGTGGCAAGTCTAGCTTGTCACACTTGAGTAGGGAGTAATTAGGAGAGGGCAATGGGTTTCCTTGAGCCAAGCTAGGTTAGCTACCATCCGATTATGTGTTGAGGACCCTAGGTTGTACCAATATCTGAAAGTTAAGTGCTAAGGATACTTCTTAGGTTGTATAAAGAGTGTGGGGATTGACAGATGGTACCTTATGACCTGACCTTCTAGAGTTTCACCCTAGGGCACTAGGATAGGACTATCCCAACATGATGATGTGCATGGGACACAACCAGAGAATAGTGAGTGAGTAATGTAAAGTTCCAAATGTATATTCTAGGATTTAGTAAGAGTGTGGGTATTGACAGTGGGGACCCTATGACATGAATTGCTAGACCTTGTGACCCTATGACATTATAGTGTAGTAAGAGTGTGGCGATTGATAGTGGCACTAGGATAGGCCTATTCCAGCGTGATGTTACTTTTGGGACCCTAGTGCACTAATCAAGGTGGACTAGTGCTCATACATTGTCATAAGGGTGTGAATTTTTGATGTTAGTAGACACTGGAAGAATCATCAAATGAATGGACTGACTAGGGGGTAAGCTGAGATAGATGACTTGGACATTAAGACTCCTAGACTCAAGATCTATACATGCATAGACCTAGTAGACTAACTAAGTTTTATGTAGACCTTGGGATAGATTGACTTAATGCATGTAAGGTTCTTTCAATAAGTGAGATCCTTGGGATAGAAAGAGTGGATGTGATGCTGGCTTGTCCTAGACCTAGTAAATTGGTCAAGATTGTAGTAAGGTTGCATAACTTCTTGACAACCATGAGGAGAATGAGTCGAATGTCTCCACTATCTGGGTCTTCATCATAATTTGGTGATTGTTGGAAACAAATGTCATTAAGAAATCAATGAAGACTTTCCAACAAATGTGCAGATTTTGTCTACATTTGCAGCAACATTGCCTTAAGATCTTTAGGTTCTTCCAACATAGTAGGTTCTAGGAGCAGGTCTTGTGGTTCTAGTGCTATGGAAGTAGATAGAAGGGATAACCTTGTAATCATCTATGTAGTGATATCTTGAGCAATCGATTGGATCAAAGATACTTGAAGTAGAATAGCCTCTCCCTTTGTAGACCCTATAGTAGGTTCTTGTGTAACTACTACTACTAGTACATGTACAATTGTCGTTGTTGTTGCATACTCAATCCGTTTGGTTGTCCACACATGTTATCGTAATTGTAGAGGTTCATACTCATCCTTGAAGTAGGAAAGGGAAGGTTGGGTGTTGCGTTGCCAAAGCTTTGGTACCCAAATATTAGTGTTGCTATCGTAGTACCCTTGGACTATAGTTATGCTTTAGGTATCCATCAAGGTTGCCACCTTTGCATGGGCAGCACCTGTTTCTATAAATGGCCCTTCTTGAAATAAAAATGTAGGTCTTGAGTATTGAGACACCAATAAAGGGAAATTCGTGGAATCTATAGTTGCTCTCCTTCAAAGTAATATTGAGCTTGTGGTAGATCGTCCCTCACCCAAATCTTCTTGTACTTTGTCTGTCCTGTGTTTGTGATGAGGACAGTTTTGTTGAACTCAATGTGGGATTCAAGGTTGATTGCATGAATTTTACTTATACTAGAGATACGGCCATTTTAGCCTCCTTGCAAAGAGACATTATTGAGGTTCGACCATCGTTCTTCATTTTAGTATGGCTATTCTTCAATCAATTTGACAATTAACACTCAAGCACCATACCCTACCCAAGATGACCTTTTCTTCAATTGTTTTGGTGGGCATGATAAAGAATTGACTTTCCACCACATGGTTATTAAAATTGAAACTTGAAGTGTAAAATAACCCATGGAATTCAGACCTAGCAATTAACGGTTGTAATTCTTATAGTAGTAGGGGTAAGAGTTACATGTTTTTCCCATACCTCATGTGTGGTGAAGTTGTGAGTTGCACCTTGATAAACTAATGCAATCATTGTATTCAAAATTTTATCACAAACCTATAAACTTACAAGCAACTTGGTAGGATCAATCGCTCATCAAAGATATCATCATCTACAAGAGTGCCTTGAGCCTATTCATCATATTGAGTGGTATGGTTATGTCTTGCACCTTCTAATTAGGGTTAGCAATCTATGCTCCCCTCTTCTCTAATATGTCTATGGTTGCAAGTAAATGCATCCAATTGTGAGAAAATTCAGGTTCCAGGAATGGAGCATTCCAATGATTGTCTCAATCCTCACCCTCACTCCTCTCATTACATGCTTGGAATCATTAATTGATGTCATCAATTGAGTAGTGTCAGACTCCACTATGAATAGTTTCCTAGGCATAGGGTGAGCCTTCTATTCTTGGAGATACACCCTTATGACTTCCTCATTCTATTGTACCCATTCTACCTATGCTCAAGTAAGAAACAAGGTTGCTAGACGCTCTAGGTTTAGTCCCGTCTACATACTCTCACTTGTCTTATCAAACAATTATTGCCTCCATCCGAGACTTCCATGTAGCATATTTGGAGTTGTCATGTTAGCAGATGTCTCTAGATAGAGCTTGCCACCAGATGTAGACATAATGCAAAAATGTAGGGGAAAATGAAGAAAATATTGTCTATGTGAACTATAACATGCTCTACTAGTGAAGATAGAAACTGCAATGTATCCAACCTATTACAAGGTTTGATGTGGAAACTTATTCTAGAAACAACCTTTACAAGGTTGAATGTGTGTACAGATGCCAAAAAATAGATGGTAAGGAAAAAATAGCTAATAACGATTTACAATGAAGGCATGTGAAGTGCAAAATTAGATAACGTGTACAATTTGCCCATTGATAAAATGCCAATGTAGATGAAAAGTGTGAACTCTGGTCACTATACTATGGATGATAAGGTCTCAAGAAACATAATGAGTGCGAGACCGCATGTGAGCAAAGGGACTGACTCTGATAAGATATAGTCGGGTCAGAGAAAGGCCTCAATTAGTAGTTGTGGAGTTGAATCCCCTCTTAGATAACTTAATATACACTACACCAACCATCATAGCAATGAAAAGCAAGAAATTATTTATGTTTCTTAGTTCATTTTAATGTGTTACGGGTGTTGAGGATTCATCTCAAACTTCATGTTATGATATGTGCATAGCACTAGCACAAAGAGTGCTAAAAAGGCACAGGGTTGGAAACCCTAATCCTAACCTAAAGGTATTGATTCTTTTCAACTAATATATTGTACAGTTAGTCATTTGTGGTGTGCTCTCTAGCTATGCCCTCTCTCCTCATCTCCACTCTTCTCCTCTCCCTCTTCATATTTGTTCATGGTATTAGAGCATGGTTGTACCCTCTGTTGAGACGTCGTCCTATTGAGAGATTGAAAGATTGGGAGTTCTTGAATTTTCTTCATGAGAGTTCTCTTTCGGTGAGAGAAATTTTGTTCATGTGAGAGATTTTTGCTCATTAAGAGTTCATTCCTTTGAAGATAATCCATTCATCCTTTTCTCTATGTTAGAGTGATGATTCCTATTCATTTGATTAAGAGCTTTTGTGAGAGATTTATGGATTGATTGAGAGAGAGAGAGAGAGAGAGGCAGTGTCTTCTATTTCTTTGAGAGACTTCTGCCATGAGATAGAGACATTTTTTGCTTGTGTGAGATACGTGTTCTATTCTACTCTAAGAAGAGTCTCACATCCTTGAGAGATCCATTAAAAAGAGAGAGAGATCTGAGTCTACTTTGAGAGAAAAAACTATCTATTTCTTACCTTGGAAAGCCTATCTTATCGAGATTAGACTGTAAGAGCTACATGGAAGATTGCTTCGACACAAGCCATCAACAACTAACGAGTAGGATGCCTACATACAAGCGACACTTCAAAGAATTGACCAACAAGCAACTCAACGTCTACAGTGACTACACAGAGAACTTGGCAACATACAACCTACAACTACCTGAGCTCTGGCTATGACGTGACATGAAAGGAACCAAACTGCAACAGCTAGCAGCACCCATGAGATATGGCAAGCAACAAAACACATATGTAGTAGGGCAATAAGACTCGATAGCTACTATACACAAGCTGATAGCAACATGGAGGCTCAAGACAGCGAGATTGACAACATCTACTAGTAGCAACCTCAAGCGAACCTCCTTCAACGAGCTTGACTTCAAGCAAAGCAATCACAAGAATAAGCAAAAGACTTAATAACACATAGCTACAACTATAGAGATTGACACAACAACATCACCTAATCACTGGAAACTCAAGCAAAAGCATCAATAGGTGCAACAACTTGAAGGCACACAACCCAATTGAGCAACAAACAGTGCAAATCAAACCAACAACAACTCAACAAACTACTCAGTGACAACCAACAAAGCAACTAAAGCGCAACATGCAGCATCCACATGAGGACACACAGGAAACAACTACAACAAGCAACAAGCGCGAGTGGGTGATGCACAAATGGAAGACTGGACACTTCAGCAACCCACCATGATTGAAGGCTACATAGCAATGATGAGAATCGTAGACAGACTTTTTGAGGCAATGATAGAATCAAAAAGGAAAAGTAATTGGGCTTTCAATTTGTCTACACTCATTACATCATGTGCAAATTTTGACACTTGCAGCAGCTTAAATTTTGAGCCTCTACATAAGACCCACTGTTGAGATATGGTGCTATGAGCACATAATTAGTGGCTAAGGTATGGTATAGGAATGTATTAAAGTAGCCACCCTAGGATGTGGACTACAAGATGTGAGGATGTGGATCGAGGACATCCACAAGGAGAGATGTGGATGAGAGGATCCCACAAGTGTTGACTATTCTAAGGGCACTCTCTGTATAAGAGGCCTATCATGTATTTTTGAAGAGAGAAATGCACACACACTCAAGATTCTGTTAATGAATCCAAGCTAATCTATCTTGGAACCTAATTGACTTGAGGTACATGTCATGAGCACTCTCTTCATTATGTTTCCACATAGGTTCCATCCACCTTAGAGCGCTCCATAGATCCTGAGACACACATGTTTTCTCATGGTATCAGAGCATAGGTTCAACTCTCCTAGTTTAGCTCATTAGTAGTTCACTAGAATTGCTCACATTCCTAGATTAGTTTCAGAATGTAAGATTAGTTTTAGATCTCGAGAGTTCTTCATTGTGAGAGATCCATTATTGAGGTGAGAGAGAGATACCTATCCTACTATTCTCAGTGCATTCCTCCATTTCTTCATGACTTGAAGCAGTTGTACAACTTGTACCAATTGGCAGTAGCAGCAAATAAAAGACAGATAACCTCTGCAATAAGCAAATCGGCCAAAGCAGCTTAAAAGCAAATGGGTTGTGATCTCACATCGGCAAGTCAAGCCTCTACCAGCCCCGATTGGTCATGGTGTAAGCAGCACACTTATTGAATGCAAAACTTTGCAAGGCAAAGGATGGACCGTGCTAGACACTATGGATTTAGGTGAGGTGTCCACGAGAAGTGTTCCAGACGAAGATGCAAGAAAGAAGGATCCAAGGTGCCTAAAACTAGAGTATCCCGCGTAATCTCTTTTGGCTCCACAGATTGCTAGACAACAGACAATCCATTGGATTTGTCGAATGGTTCAGTTGCAAACCACTCAAAACTATAATCCTAGGGACAAGACACCAATCCGATTCAACCGAGCTAGCATGGATCTCCTCTCGTCTAGGTGGTATAAGTAGATGAAAATGCGAACTTTGCATGTTGCAAAATGGATTACCGGCAACAATAAGTCCTAGATTTATGGTGCATGGATTCAAAGATTAAAATCTTGCTCATTCTATTGTCATATCCAATTGCCAATCGTTGCATGAGATTGAAAATTCACAACTCTAATAGAAATCTTGTATCTAGGCATTGTACAGCAATGCTATGGAATAGTACATTGTTTCACAAATAATAAAACCTCTATAGTGCCCTTACTTCTTCAGTACGGTCTTTTAATAAATATCAATCCATTATATACATTTGTTTTGATTTTGCAACAATGATTCACATATAGTGCATTGTCCACTAAGTGAGGGTCCATATTACTCGCTTGAATATGATTTAAAATGGCATCTAGAAATGATGGTCTTGTAAAAGTCTTACTTGAGGTGTCCTCTTTGACAATCTTACTAAAAGTTGCTCCTTTTAATTATAACTTGTGCATGTGGTGCTTGCAACCTAGAGAACATGAATGGCATCTAGAAATAATGGTCTTATTTTAGGCATCCTCTTTCACAATCTTATAAAAAGTTGCTCCTTTTAGTTGTAACTTGTCCATGTGGTGCTTTCTTAAAAAGGGGGAGCCTAGGTCTAATGACAGTGGGAGTTTAGTGGGGTTGCCTAGATTTTGTATTGGGAGCGTGATGAGGTGTGTTGCGCATTTCTTTTAGAGGTAATGTTTGCTAGTGCCATTGTCATACAACTTACCTCGCTCTTGCACATCAACTCCCAGTGACATCAGATTCATGAAAATTGAGCAAATAGATGCCCTAATGGAAATATAGTTTTTGTGCTTACTCACCTAACATTCTAGGGTTGCTATCAATATTGACAGGCTTCCAATCTATTGTTGAATGGCCCCCTCCACACTCTTCACTATAGCCTCTGTTGAGATACCCTGAGCATCGAAAATCACATTCTCAAAGGAATGATAACCGGGACTCACAATTGGAGCCCGTTGTCGAGGTCAAAGTTGGCCAAAAAAAGGACTCCCGATCGATTCTGATCGATTCTCCATCTTCGAGAAAATCCTCCTTGCCCATCCATGTCCCATCATGAATGAGAGCAATGTCTCTCAAGAGCCCCAAAAGCTACCATCCTAATGAATCTCATCATGGATGCCGACCCTTTTTCGCCCATAGGAAAGTCCTTGTCAATGGGGATTGATAAGATAATATTTCAAGCTTGTCCAAAGAGACAAAATTCCTACTAAAAAAGGAGGGGAGGCTAGCCCAACAAAATGTATTGTAGAGTGCTGTCTTTTCAAGACATGCGTTTTTATGTTGTCATCTGCCATCCGTCCAATCCTACCTGCACCTTTCACAGACAGTGTTATTGACGTTGCTTCTACACGCTAGCTCCCTCACACGCTCTCTTACTGTCTTTCTTTCTATTTGCAATCTGAAAGAGAGTGTTGCCCTGCAGCTACATGTTGTCTCCTTGTATCTGCAGTTCCTCATCTCCAGTACAGAATTATAGTGGCCCTCTCACTGCAGCTAGCTAGCTAGCTACATGATGATGTTTCTCTGTTGCTTCTTCTTCTTGGAAAGGTGATTGAGCAGCTTAGCTTGCACACTCGGGAAGTGTTCCAGTGCCCTTCCCCTGAGGAGGAGGAGGAGGAGGAGGAGCATCCTAAGTAGGTACTCGTCCGTTGCAGCTCCCTCCCTCCTTTGTCAGATTGCTCACGGGAGGAGCTGCCCCTCATCTCACGTATCACTCTTTCCTTGCCCTTTCTTCTCCTACTCTTTCTTCTACAAAACCCCTGTTTCTGAATCTGTAGTCCTGGCTCTCAGCAGGCAAGAATTGGGCTTTCCTTCTTAGCTAGCACACTTCACCCTCAGTGCCAATCTGTAGTCCTGGCTCCCAGGCAAGAATTGGGCATTCATTCTTAGCTAGCACACTACTCCCGCAGTGCCACCTTGCTTGCTCAGTGGAGCAGGACGTGTTTCCATGGCGGATTCGAGGTTCTTTGTTCACGCTGTTGCTGCGCATCGTAGCTCAGCTCAGCAACACCGTCTTCACTTCGGAGGAGCCACTCACGGCGAAGGTAAGGAGAGGCCCTTCCTCCTTTCTCCAAGTTCCATGACAGATTCTAGCGTCCGTGATCAGGCCGTTGCTCCGCTTCTCATCTCAGCAGAGCAAGATAGCTGTGTTGGTGCCCTTAGCGAAGCTTATAAGAATGGCCACTACTCGTTCTTTCTACTTGCCTGCTGCTTCTTCTACCTTGTAAGCCTCTCTGTGGCTTCGAGTAATGCCACACAATCTGTGCAGGTTGCCAACAATGGCGACAGAACCGATATCTCCGATTCCGTTGTGAATTCCGTTAGACGAGAGGGCGTGGATAGCTCGCTACGCAAGTACGCATTTCTTGCCGTCTCTCAAGTAGACGCAGGAACCGTATTCGATGTCAGTTTGACTCCCTTCCTCAGTGGAATCAAGGCCGAAGCAATTCGACTCGAGTCTGATACTCTCAAGGAACAAGGCCTCACTTTCAATGAGTTTTCCATACCACAGGGGGCTGAAATTGATTCGAATAGCTTTCTCCTCCTGATCTATCGCAAGATCTTCAACTTCACCGTGTACTCGCTGCCCTTGCAATACGAATTCGGGGGCCCTGTCGTGGGTATTATCAGCTACTCACCTCCCAACTTTACCACCGACGATCCCAATCTTCCCCAAGTACCTGTTACCTTTCCAAACAGCTCTATCAGCGTTCATGTACCTCTCTATCCTTCATACGCCCAAGCAGTTCCACTCTGTGCTTTCTTCTCTGCCGATGGCAGCGTGACCTTCGGCAATGTCACCTCCTTACCGAACGTATGCATGTCCGCGACTCTTGGAGACGTTGCTTTGGTCTTTCTATCTCAAGATTTGCCTTCCAAACAGAGCTCAACCCCTGCACTTACGACTCTACAAACTCCGTTGCGTGGAAGGAAAGTCGCTCGACATTGGAAACTTGCAGTGGGGGGTGTTTGCGTAGCATTTGCAGGCGTGGCTCTTTGTGTTGTCATTTCAGGTGTAACTGTGAGACTGGCAGAGCAGATGAAGGTGGCTATCATGGCCCATTTCGCAGACAATGAAGAGGCGCTGCAGACATCTTTGATCGGAATCAGCAGGCCACCAACAGCAGCAGTTGTGCGAACAAAACCCACTTTAGAGATGGACATGGCTCGCTTCAGAGACTGACTATTCTTTCTTGTCATGAAGTTAAACAGTGCTTGGTGGTTTGCTTGCTAGACACAGAGAGTTGATGCTTTTCTGCTCTAGCATCTGTACAATGGGTGGAATTCTCCCTTGATGCTGGTTCTGCTTTCTTGCCCAGGGAGGGGTGGTTGGATTCAGACTCCATTTTTTGGGAGTCTATCTTGGGTGTTTGCTTCTTCCAATGGAAGGAACTCCATTCAGTGGAGAAGGAAGAGAAATTGGTACTGACTTAACTTAAAACCTAGTGATGTACAGGTTAAAAGCCCATTATGTACTGCAGGAAGGTGGATCAACTGTCTAGAGTCAAAAAGCGAGTGTTGATTTTGTGAGACATTTTGTGACAAATTCCTCTGTGTTCTGAGTGATTGGAACTGGTGAAGAAGAGCAATGTGTTCTGGGTGATCGGAACTGGTGAAGAAGAGCAATCCAATTGTGTTCTGGGTGAAGAAGAGCAATCCAATTAGCATTGGAGGCCATCTGTTCAAAGTGATAGTAGTGGACTTGTGATCATAACTTTCTCCATGCTTGGGAAAGTAGAAGTATGCAGCCTTCATGTTTGGCCTGGATTTTAATCTCTGTTTAGGCTATTTTTTGTGATTATTGAATGTATCAAAGCCAGGCTTGTATTTAGTAGTGAGTTTTGTATACCG
This sequence comes from Dipteris shenzhenensis, assembly GCF_047967505.1. Lineage (NCBI taxonomy): Eukaryota > Viridiplantae > Streptophyta > Polypodiopsida > Gleicheniales > Dipteridaceae > Dipteris > Dipteris shenzhenensis. Next base: position 24,945,786 of record NC_141596.1, read on the forward strand.
TTGGTGGCCTGCCTAAGAGTTGACTTCCTCAACGATTTTTATGCCATATCTCTTGTAAGTTGTCTGAGCTCATGGCAAATGATTATTTGACTTAACAACTCATATTTTAGTGTTTTTTTTTCACCACCCAAAACGCTTTCATTTCTTGGACTTAACTAGTCCATTCAGAGGTGCCTGAAATCTTATGTTGATTAATAAGGTCACATGGCCTTGACCTAAGTGCTCTTGAAGCGCAGGCCTATATGGTTTGGCCATTGTTTTCAGCTTTAGCGTTCCCAAGAAAAAAAAGTCCTATGTATAAAAATGATAGTCTTTGGCATATACAACAATTTTTAACAAAGTGTCTCATCAATTTGTAAATATGGTATGCTATTACTTGTGACCTTAATGTCTAGACACTTCAAAAATTTTGCGTCGAGTTTCCCAACGTGAAATAACCCTCTACTACAAATGTTAACAATAGTCTTTATATGCAAAAATTTTGCACTACTTCCTAGCGCACAACAATTTTCCCCACACATGGACCCTAGAGAAATGTTCTTCAGACACACTTTCCTATTATCTTTATATGTTCTTGCCAAGGGTTACATGAGCAAAACAATGCGAGGAATCTTAGTGCATGTGTGATGTCATAGCTCCAAATTATAGCATCTAATTTTGATGCAATGCCATCATAATTTGTATTCTTCCATTTGATGTATTTATATTCTCAAATTCCCAAAACCGCATAGATAATGTAAAGCATATTGAGGCCCATGAACAAGTAATGTGAAAGCTTTTCTTGCTTTTCTAATACAAAATGGCTCTAAAATGAGCCCGCTTTCATTGGCAAATGATTATTTGACTTCACAACTCTTATTTTAGTTCTTTTTTTTTCACCTCCAAAAACGCTTTCATTCTTGGACTTAACTAGTTTGGTGCCTCAAATCTTATGTTGATTAATTAGGTCACATGGCCTTGATCTAGTTGCTCTTGAAGCACAGGCCTATATGGTTTGGCCATTTTTTGGCAGCTTTAGAGTCCCCATTAAGAGTCCTATGTATAAAAATGATAGCCTTTGGCTAGTACAACCGTTCTTAACAAAGTGTCTAATCAACTTGTAAATATGGTATGCCGTCGGTTTAGCAAATGTCACATTTATAACTGATAAGGATAATATGGAGGTTTGAGGGTCTATTACTTGTTACCTTAATATCTAGACACTTCTAAAGGCAAAAAAAATTGCGTTGAGTTTCCCAATGTGAAATAACCCTCTTGTAAAAACATTGCACTACTTCCTAGCACACAACTTTCCCCACACATAGACCTAGAGAAATAATCTTCATACGTAGTTCTATATATGTTTTTACCAAAGGTTAACAATGTGAAGCATCTTTGTGATGCCATAGCTCCAAATTATAGCATCTAATTTTTATGCAATGCCATGATAATATTCTCTTTTGTATTCTTCATTGATTTATATATATCCTCAAATTTCCAAAAATATTGAGGCCCATGAACAAGTAATGTGAAAGCTTTTCTTGCTTTTCTAATACGAAATGGCTCCAATATGAGCCCGCTTATATTGGTATTTTGCAACATCATTGCTTAGGTCCCCCCAAATAAAAAAAGTTTCAAAAGTGTACTAAATTAATGGCATGCTAAAGGAAAGGAGAGAGGTAAAGAGGAGAGTTAATAATGACATTCCTCTATCTATAAGGGGAGGGGACCCTCCCTTCTTATTTATGAGGCTAAGAATTTAAATCCCTTTTAGTGGACTCTTTCACTTCAAAACCCTTTTGAAACGCCCTTACTTGAATTTTTTTCATACATCTTCATGTAGCTTAGTAGAAAGGCCCTTATGAGTTGAGTTCACGTTCCTCCTTTTTATGGAATTTTGAAGCTTTTCAAATTTTCTCCTTGGGCCAAGTTGTATGTATGGGATAACTTGTTCAGATTAAGGGCCTTCGGAATAAGTGGATGGGTTATATAAATGAAAAAACTAATGGAGGAATTGGCTGAGAGCCGCGATCCATATCCCTAATTGTTGCACATAGATGCTTTTTATTTTCATTGCCAACCTAGGAGCTGTTGTCTCCCGTAAAGAGTGTCTTTGCATAGTCCAAGGAAATCATTGATCCATAAGCCACAATCGAGCACTTTTCATGAACATGTGCACAAAGGATCATAGGCCAATACATTACCTCCCTGAAATTGGTTGTGAGAGGCCCTAAGGACAATATTGAGGTTTACCATGCTACGTGCTTCACTTGCTTTCTCGCCAATTCGCCTTGACTATTCAGATCCTTATTTGCCAGATTGAATAATTTATTACAAACTATACCCAACATCTTCTTCATGCCAAGCAAGCTTTGTATCTTTGAACTTTAGTTGCCACAATTGTCATCTCATTCTCATAATGATAGGGCAATCAAGATATGAATTTATGTATGTTTACTAACTATTGCTCATCTAGTATCCTTCCCTCTTGTACCTTTATTTATGTTCACCCATGGAACCCTTACCTTAGCTTTTGCCCAAAAACTTTAAAAATCCAATCTTTGATGTAAGACAAGAATGTGTCTAATGACGACTTTTAAACATGCTATTTGAACTAGATGACTTAATTGCCTAAATACAACACCCTAATGGTGTGCAAATAGTTGATGATGGCTCCAAAGTACGTCCAACGTGCCAAAATTTTATTAAATTTGTAAACCTCATGTGCTTGAAGTCTTAACAAAGACTCGATTCAGTGGGGCCTTAAAAGAATCATTTTTATAGTTGGGGTGAACATGGGTCTTAGGGTGACCTTAGAATTAAGTACTTGTGAATAAACTTTGGGCAAAGTCTTAACATAAAGAGACACATTTATAGGTTAGGTTGCTACACCTCACTCTCCTCCCCCTCTCTCTCTCCCTCTCGAGGAGATGAAGGTTAAGAAAAATAGTGTGGAAAAGCTAGGGTCGACTACTCCAAGGAGTTGAGCTCTCCTATCAACTTCCCTCCACTTCCCAATCAAAAGGAGTGCATAGCCATGGAGGAGATGCAAAGAATAATGCTAGGCAATACAATGCAATACAATACAATACAATACGAAATATTAAAAGAAGCAACTAGCCCACCTAAAGAAAACGTACCAAGCATTGGAGATGCACAATATTCCATGCAATAACAATAATTTGAATGCTCAAAAGCTTGACAGATCTCTAAAAACCCAAATGATAGACTTTCTTATTATATTGTCTTCATTGGTCATTGTAAAGTTGGTATAGAAGAGTTGTGAGCTAAAGGAAGAAGGAAGTAGGCATCAAGCCTTAGTAAGGGGGATACCAAAGACATCACGTCTATTGCAAAGCACATTTTGTCTTTGTACATAGGGAAGGATGAAACCATTGTGGATGTTTTAGCTACTACAATAGACTTTCTTTTATGGTGATTGAGACGGATGTCATGCCCTGGCAATTGAAAAAGATTAGGCTGTATATGAGGCTATGTTGAAGCCTCCCTCCAAACAAATGGATGGGTATACCATATTTATGCTTATGCTTATTTATGATTAAGTCTATTGCTCCTATTTTTCAATGGCATATTGGCACATATGGACACTCATTGGTAATCTTGGTTTGGAAAAGAATGGAATTAACTGAATGTTTCTGCACATGAGATTATAGTATTGAATCCATGAATAAAATAGCACTCACAAATCATAAAGCTTCTATAAATGTGGATTTAAACTATCTCTCATAAAGCTTCTATAAATGTGGATTTAAACTATCTCCTAACTCCTCTTATAGAACAACTTCCATGAGCACCTTGCTTAGCTCTCAAAAAGGTAAATGCCAACAACAAGAGACTTGTGAGCAGAAGGGATGAAAAGTGTCCTTATTGGTGGCTATAGCTACCAGGAGTTGAAAAGTTGATTTCTTCAAACAAGGGTGGTGAAGGAGATAGATCACATTGGAGGTTCTTCTATAGGTAAATTAGGTTATTTTGCCATAGTGCATGAAGCTCCTTCTAGTAATTTGGATATCTCTTTGAACAAAATATAGAGAGCAAGACAAGGATAGGTAGCCATGGATGATGGTGACTTGTGGACATCAAAGGAGGGGGAAAAGAGTGCATATGTTTTTCTATCAAACCTACCAAAATCCCCCATTGTCAACACAAACACATATGTAGGCATGCTCATTAAGATAGAAAGGAGACTTTCTCTCAAGAGAGCAAGTGGCCACTTTAGAAAGCCAAGGACTTTCACTTCTTTCAAGAAGGGAAAGAAAAACACCATGCCCAACTCGTATTTCACACATAGAAGACCAAGCAAGTACATCAATGAAAGGGGTAGGATCCCTCCCAAAAGTTTGCATGGACCGAGGGTGCACAAACGACATGTGTCCTTCTAGTAGTAATGGTGTAACCAATGGTAGTAGAGGACATGCCACTAGCAACTAAGCAAAGATGACAACCATTATTAAGAGCCAAAGGCTCTAGATTATTTGAAATTGGTCATCAACCTTTTAGCCAAATGCTCCATGCTCAATGAGAACACCCAATTTGGGTGGAAATATTGGATCTATTGTGAGCTTTTTGCAATTAATTTGAGTAGCTCTATAGGGGAAAAGTACTAGAAATGCAAAAAGAACCCTTCTTGAAATCCCAAGGCTCACCCTAGGATCTATATTGAGATGGGCATTCCATCGGATTTATCTATTTCAAGCCAAGTATAATCCCAAGGCACTACTGATTGTGCACAAGAATCTTCCTAATGACTAGGCCATCTAGTCAAAGAATGTCATCTTACAAGAGGTGAGTAAATGAATTAGGAGTATAGATCGATAGAGGATCATGCACAAGTTAAAGCAAAGAATATGGAGGAGAGCATCAAACAAGGCAGCTCAATTGAGAGATCCAACGAGAATGGCGAGGGCTAATTCTAGCAAGAAGAAAATGGGATGGAGAAGGGCAACAAACACAAATGAAGTAAGTGGAATAGAGACTAAAAAGGCAAAGCTAAGGAATAGATATATGGTTTTGGAATAGCTAGAACGACTTGCTCATCAAAGGCCTTGACCCCTATTGTCAAGGATTTTCTGTGGAGAAAGTAGTGGCATGCATTTCATTGGAACCTTATTACTACATAAAAGAAGGCTGGGGAATTGCATATTGAAGAAATGGCTCAAAAGTGTAGGGTGTTGTGTGCCAAAATGGTTTATAAAACATGGATGTAGACAACCTTGGGCCAAATTGGCAAGATTTTGGATTGGTAAAAATGGACCTATTGGAAATAAAGAACCATGGCAAGACATAGTACTATGTGATTTGTAGGTTAGAATTCCTCAGTCTGAGATCTTCAATAGGTTGGTGCAAGCACAGAAGGACAGTTTTGTAGGTGCTTCTTGGGGTATAGTCTCAGGTCAGAGTCTCAGAGGTCAGGGGCCAGCTATAGTAGTCCTCCTCTGTAAGAAGTTAGGCAACTTTGTACGTTCATCAAATATAAAGTAGTAGTGGTTGTGTCTTGGGATATTAACATTCAATCTGGAGTGTTCCAGATTGTAGGCACTTATATGGAAATCAAGGCGTCTTTTTTCCTGTCCCACCATGAAGCAAACAAGACATCAGTACAAAGCTCTTTATGGTTAAACTAGAAGTTATTTCTAGAGATCGAGCGCGAGCCCTTATTTGGAACCAAGGCTCATGCCTTACTTTGCAAGCATCTCCAAATAGAATAGCTTTCCAATTCATAGGTTCTCCACACTCAATGTGAATTAGTTTCCAAACTCTTCTGGCATGAGGACAAGCAACAAAAAGATGAAAAATATATTCCATAGAGTCAAGACATCTTTGACATTTGCCATCTTGCTTTCCTATTATGAATCCTCTAGCATTAGTTCAAACTGCTTTATGGAAGCCAAGCAAGACAAGACATCTTCTTTGGAAATGTTTTAGCCCAAATTCTGTCAAACCTGGCATACCAAGCAACTCTACTATCCTTTAGGTTTCCATTTAACATTAAGGGTTCTAAAAAGGTCATCCATGTCAAAGGTTGGAGTTGAAGAGCATCCTACCCAACTAAATTCTTTATGTATACACAAGACAAAGCCTCCTTTCCAACTAGTTTCTCCCTTCCATAATTCTGACCTCCCCATGACAAGTCCTTGACTCTAGATGGTGAGAGAGAATTCCCTTCTAATTTATGGCCATGTCTTCCATCTGAAGAGCTCTCTATTCCATAACTGCCCCCAAGATTGTAACCCCTTTTTAAAAAGACAAGATGGCAAAGCAAATTGTTCCTCTCTTAGTATAGAACTTCTTAATATAGTTGAAACCCAAACTGAGTCAATGGCCATGAAGGCACTTTTACTAGAGTATTGAAGAAAGGCTTTTATCTCTTCAAATGTACCCCAAATAGATTTCCATAGTGAAATTCCTTTGGCCTTGTGGGGTTCACAGTTGAATATAGCTAAAATATGAGGATAATTTTTCCATTTAGGAGCCTTGCAAGGTCTGATGTGTCTCATGTTTCTCAATAAGAGCTGAGCCCAACCATCTTCTGGATTTAGTAAAGCTTTGATTATCCAACTGGCAGAAAGGTTTTTTGCAACATCTGAAATGTCTATAACACCTAGCCCCCCTTCTTCCCTGGGCTTAATGCAGTAGCTCCAACTTGCCTTGGAGATTTTGTTGTTTATTGTCATGCCCATGCCAATGTCGGGCCTCTCTAGAGAGAAGCCAAGCTGATAGATAGCTGTCTCACCATACGTGAGCAAAATGTCAAAACCCTAGGGGGCCATCCACTCCAACATCGTGCAAAAGATCTACGCTACAAGAACCCACCACTCCGATGGTATCCCCTTTGCATGGCTGTAGGTTCATGATAATCATCTTGAGCAAAAGGAGGTATGCATGAGGAATCTCTAGGTAGTTCTAGGGCCCAAGCCTCCATAACTATTGAGGTAGGGGCTGGTCCCAAGCAGAGGAGTCAAGAGGAGACACTGCATCAGGGGGAGCAGGCAAGGAGTGGGGGGGTAGGGGAAGAGATAGGCGTGGGGGGGAGGGGGGGAGATCTAGAGGAAGTGGGGGAGGCGGAGGAGAAGCTAGGGCAGCCTCCCCTAAGGGTGGACTCCAGAGCCCTTTGTAGTGCCGAACCCTGGGTGCTCTATTCTCCTATCACTGGGTGGACTGCATCAGAGGAGGTCTCCTCCTCTAGGGTCTCCGCATGCTGCTCCCCTGTGGAGGGGGAGCAAAGTCACTCTCTACTCTCCTATGCTCTCGGAGTATGGGCCCATCGCCTACAGTTCTAAAGAGCCTTTTTGGGTGGCTTCTTGCGCTCCACCTTGGTACACTCCCCACAAAAAGGATCTACACATTCTGATAAATATGTCTAACCTAGTTTTATAGGGAGATGAGCAAGAAAGATAAAAAATAGATATAGGGTACAAAAAGTGGTTGAGTGCCAATCTCGTCCCTACCAAGTTTTCCTGGAAGCTTCTCCACTTATCCAATTTTTTCTGAAATATGACTAAGACCTAGTCCCACCTTTGCTTCATTGTTATCTCAAAGCCCATTAAGATGTCCAAAAGTCTAAACTCTATGCCCTTTTGGATTTTGAGACACCACAGCTGCTACTGTGGAACCCCTTGTTCTTTGCCACTTAGCGTACCATACCCTATTTTGAAATGATTAATTAAAGATCCTGAAGTTTTACAAAAAACATCAAGACAATCCATCACACAACCTACATCTTGCTCATTGTTTCTAGGGGTAAGAGTAGTGTCATCTGCAAATTGTTGATAGACAAGTTGGTTACCATTCATAAGCTCAATCCCTTGGAGACTGTCCTCTTGAATTTGACTTCTGAGGACCCAACCAAGAGCATCTGCTCTGCTATAGAAAAAAGCAAAGGAGCCAAAGGGCAACCTTGTCTGATTGATCTTTTCAAAAAGAAAGGTTCACTCATCTTCCCATTGACATTCACTTTAGTTGAGGCATTAGTGAGAAGGAGCTTGACATTAGAAACAAAAGATGGACCCAAACCCATGTCTAGTAACAAGTGAATTAAGAAATCCCATTCCAGCCTATCATATGCCTTATCAAAATCAACCTTAAGAAAGCATATATTCTGGCTAGATTCTTTGGCATTCTCACACCCTTCCCAGACGTTAATGATGGCTTCAAGAAGATGACATCCTTTAATGAACCCTTTTTGTTCAAGAAGAATCCACTCTTTCATCTTGCTTTGTATTCTAATAGCTAGAGCCTTCACAAAAATCTTGTAGTTGCAATTTATCATTTAAAGGTCTCCCATTCTTACTGCAGCTACTTTCAATGGCATCTTCTTTATCCACCATGAAAGGTTCAAAAGGATTTTTGTTTGCTGATTCTGGAATACTAGCACCCTCATCTTTTCCACTATTCCTGTTGACAACCTGATCTTCATGTTGATTGTTCAATGGAGGTGCTTGAACCCACCTTTCAGTGGGGACAGCTTGCTTGCCCATAGGGGGCTCTAACTCTTTGGACTTGCCCCTCTTTAAGGGACAATTTTTGACCACATGAGTGGAAAGACCACATAGAAAAACAAGAATGAGGAAGATTCTTGTAAGTTAAAGGTTGCTCCCTATAGATGCTATCATTTCTATTGATAATGGTAAGGCATCTCCTCAGCTATATCCATCTTAAGGCAAATATGAGGATTACCTTTGGGATTAATGAAATGTTCATGTTCTACTCCCAGAACTTCACCCAAACCACAACAGAGAAAGGGCAATTGATGGCACAGATACAAGGGTAGGTCTGGGAGTTCTACCCACATAGGGATTCTAGTAGACCTAGGGGCATTAGGGGAGAATTCTTCAGTCCACCACTCTAGATATAAGGGTTGATTTCTAATGGTCCAAAGACCATGTTGCATGGCTCTTGCAGCCATCTCAGACTTCTACAAAAGAAAGAGAAAGCAGCCTTTTTTAAAGAACCTCACATTTAGAAGATTCATACCCTTTCTGACCCAATTGGTTCTTATCCAAGATTCTATAAAAGCCAATGGGGGTTTAACACCTAGTAGAAAGCCAACTAGAGCATGTGTGCACAACCACAGCACAGAGTCATGCAACAAAGTGTCATCCAAGAAGGCCATTATTGTCTTACATGTTCCAGCAGCTTCACTCTCTCCATCAAGTTGTGCTGCTCTAACAGCATCTTATTGTGTAGCATGTTTGGACTCTGTGACTATCGGGGTGGCGTGAAACCTCTAATTTTCTCTTGGATGGGCCCGGAGAGCCCCGACTCACTCGAAGTCTTCTTAGGATAGTTGTTATTTGCTCATCCGTCTTTTCTTGAAGTATTTTCGCTAATTGTGAAAGGTTTGGCTCTGCTCTTATTTGCATGTCCTCCTAGGGCTCCATCTTTATCTCCATGTATGGTTCCTGCTTCACTAGTAGGAGTGTGTTCAGAGACATCACCCCTCCATTCCATGTGCCCCTCGGCTAGTTGAATAGTTCTAGCTAACTTCCCAGGGGCTCCTGTGAGTAGTCATTCTTCACTAGAGATTCCACATTCGTATTTGCTCTAGGGAGAGGGAGCGGTTGGGGCTTTGTGTAAGTCTCCCACGGCCATGGGCCCATCTGCACCGGCAGTGCTAGGAGCAAAACATGATCCGGGGGGGGAAGCTAAAGAAGCCCCCGCATGGATTATGAGTTGCATGCACATAAGAGGGGCGTACAATAGCTCCTTCTCTTCCTCATTGACCTCCTCGGGTATTGGCAAGAGCTCCATATCTTGGTGGGAGAGTAGAGCGCACATTCGGATTTTTTGGCTTCGAAGAAGGAAATCGAAGCTCATCTGTGAACTCGAAATTGCATGTCTGGTGAAAAGGCGCTTGATCCAAAAAGGCTCACGAAAGTTTTGTCAAGAGATCATGTGCGACGTATGCAAATGAAAAGAAATATCCTTGAGACTGATGGGAGTTGAGAGGTGAAGGTGACCAAACTGAATGTCACCCTCAAAAGCACCACCCCCTCTGTCTCCCCATCACCATTGTCACCCGTCTCCATTCCCTCAACTTTTCTCCTTCTCTTTTTGCCTCAAGCTACAAGTTTTTGAGCTTCTCTTAGGAATATTTGTGCTCTTTTCATGGCTAAACTATTTAATAGAGATATCACCTTATCATGCCTCTCCCTCTAATACATTGATTTCCTCTTCCATGTATTTTATCTCCATGCTCCTGCCAAAGGTATAGGTTTTTATGCTTTGCTTAGGGATCTTTGTGTTCTTTTTATGGATAACTCGTGTACTAAGATAATTTTATACCTAGACCAAATCTCTACCCAAATTATCTGGACATTTTGTTCTATGGATTTCAACCAAAAAAAGTTTATATTTGCTTTAAAACACACGCTCTTTGGATTCTTTCCCATCCCAATTTCATCTTAGAAAGAACAAGTTTGTGGTCAGAAGTGAAGCATGAGCTAAAAGTCTTGAGAGCAATTGTCAAATAGTGGGTCCCTATGTCAGTCCCCTACCTACTAAAAAAATCTTTATTCTAATGAGCCTCAAGTCCTCTAATCACTTCAAATTATCTTTATCTCCTATCCTATGCCTCCATGTGCTTTTAGAGACATTTTTAAATATGTTCATAGGCTCCAAAAGATAGCCTATCTTTGAATGTTTTTGATAAGAAAGAGTAGAAAATAGAAAGCCCTTCCATGCCATGTGGTGGGTACAAGAGTGTCATGCTTTATCCATTCCACCAATCAATCCCTCACCTTCAATATTAAAGATGCTTCAGCCATATTAGGCTCAACAAATAAAGTAGGATGTGGTAGGGATGAGCCAAAATGGGTAAGCATAATATCCTTGCAATTTTATCATGTTAACCCATGACATTCATGCATGGTCCACAATCAAATCCCCTATAACATTATGTCTTCCCTGCAAATGGTTCATGAGATATCACACACCTAAGTCCCATGCTAAGAAGCTTGAAATTTATTCACGAACGCTGCAAGATACACACCCACGTTCTTGACTTGCAATTGTTAGGGCTAGCATCTTTATAGTAAGCCACCGAAGAATATTGTAGTTTACAAAAATATTGAAACCCTACAACTATCAATGGCCATGCAGACTGACATATGAATTGGCATCCAAAGAGAGTAACACCTTCCATAGCCAATCCAATATATAAATGGTGAGGCTCATCTAGGCTACTTGTACTCTGTGTGGCACCATGCTTTCCCACCAGATATTCTTAATATGAAATTTATTAAACAATTTTGAGCATCCTAGTCCATTAGTTGGCCCAATGAAGTGCATCAAAACATGTTTTTTAACCTAGAGATAATAGCAATATGTCATAATACCTTCTTTGGTATCTTACCTCCTTGCGTATCTTACCCATACTATTGCTTCACATTGCAGAAGATCGAGGCATGCTTATAGACATCCTTGTAAATAATAAAATCATTTGGACAAGCATAGACAGATTCGTTGTCCATACAAAATGTTGTTAGATTGCTTTCCCTCTTTCATGGACTTTGGGATTGTGATACCCTTTGGAAGTAATGTAAACAAGAACCTATGTAGGAATGCATTGGGTCTATGTCTCAAAAAGTCTCTTATTATAGTAAAACAAGGTTTCTTATCAAAATAGAGAGGTGACAATTATGTCAAGCCACGCATAGGTATCATGTAGATTCAATAAGATAAGAATTGCTATGAGATCAGATGCGCAATATGCTGTGTAGTATTTGCCTCATCTCTTTATAGAGACTCCTCAAGACTCATGGGCTACAATTCTAGATGCTCTCCATCTCTTGGACAAAATATTGTAATCTTCATGCTCATTCCTTAGATTGATGAAGATATGTATGTATAATGTCATTTGCATCATCATACTGTGGTGATCACTTTGTGTAGGTACATATTCATATTCTTGGGAATCCCTCATGCTTCTTTTAGCGAATGTTGATAGTTCGAATTCAATTATAATTCATGAGGTTGATAAGGTAATGCATCATGTCACCTTGCATCTAGTTCCTCTTGATTTCCTTTCATCTCATTCCTCTTCTCCACCTAAAATAGAATATGTCCATGTTGACATAAATTTCAAATCTTAGACAAGGCCTGATGACTTAGGCAAGTACAAATCCTCATCCACATACCTCCTCATTGTTTTATACATATATTTGTGGTTCAACAACCCATAGCCTTGAATATGCTTATTAGTTATGTGAAGTTGTCTACTTATGGCACCCATTCATCATGCACATTCACATAAATCTTCTCACATAATTGAGGATGATAAAAATTATTTTGGAGTTTCTCTTCCACATCTATGATTCTCAATGACATCTATAAATCTACGTGCATCAATGGCTGCACCATTAGAGATAAAGCTTTTGCAATAGACCTTCTCATAAAATTCTAAAGCCATCTACATAGGCAAAAACATAATTACAAGTTGTTGCTTATAGCATTGGTTCGAAGCCCATCCATTGATCAAACCATGTGGAAGAGAATAGTACAACATAACATTTAAATGTAGTTTACCTATGAATCTAGTCCACTGGTGTACTTCATGGCTCCAACTTGCCAGTAGAAGGCACGAAGGGAATATCTCATAATCTTCTTGTATTCATTCCTTATCATTATGGAGCATCATGACTAACCATGAAGGTAAAGATGGCATTAACTTTCTCTTTCATGTGCTACATGCAATGAACTATCATATCAAAATTTTGAGGATAGTATTCCAACACAAATTTCCATTGTGAGGGTTTGTAGTGCCCTTCCATTTGTTTGTCATAAGGACTACAGACTATGTTCCCAATTACGTTCCAAGTAGACACTAGCACAAACATCCTCCTCACCCCATCGATTCATTTCAGATGAAAATATTTGGTGAGAATTTTTTGGGGCAAGTGCATGCAAAAACAATACATGCCCCCCCCCCCCGCCCTCTCTCTCTCTCTCTCTCTCTCTCTCTCTCTCTCTCTCTCTCTCTCTCTCTCTCTCTCTCTCTCTCTCTCTCTCTCTCTCTCTGACTTTTTCCATTTTTCTCTCTCCAACGTCCCTTTCCCACAAAATTTTTTATTTGACTATTGTATCTATACCCATCTCCTTAGGGATGGGTATACAAAAAATTTGGGGATGGGTATATAAAATAATTTAGAGCAGTGCCAGCATCATGAAATGAAGTATATTAGGGATGGGTATATAAAAGGATTGTGTACAAATTTTATTCTTAATAGCAAGGGTTGGAGTCCTTGCCATTTTTTAAAACTTTCCCCAAATAAGAATAAATGGAAAAATGAGAGATGGGGGGGGGGGGGAGCGTAGAGTCATAAATGAATAAGAGAAGGATGGGAAGACAATCTATGTAGGGCTAGGGAGAAAGCGTAATGAATTTTTTAAGGTTTAAAGTTAAATCAAAAAGTGAAAAGGAAAGATAGAATATCTGGGCAATGTAAGGGAATGTGAATATAGTGAGGTGGATTACAAAGGGATTAATTTTTTGGGGAAATGATAAGGGAATGCTGTAAAGGGAGATTATGAAAACAAGAAGAGAAAATAAAAGGGGAAAAATATACGGGTAAAATTTAGAGATAAAGAGGGGAGGGAAAAAAGAAGGTGGGGGGAATGATAAGAAAGAACTAATAAAAAGGTCAAGAAATTTAAAAATTGCTAATAAAGAGGTCTACCTTAATAAATGTAAGGTTTAGAGAGGTAAAACAAAATTAAGAGGTTTAAGGGGGGGGGGATTGTTCATAGTTATTAAAACTTTGGGAGGGGAGGTTGAAGAGGGAAATTAGAAATAAATAGAGACAGTGCGCGGCACATAGACCGTCGAGACTGTGCAACACAGAGACTGTGAAGGCACAATCATAGAGACCATGCGGGAGTAATTAGAGGAGGGAGTTTATTGATCTGGGGGTGGCACAAAGAACGAGTCCATAGAGTGATGGCGAAAGGGCCACGAGGGAAAGGCAAACAATGATTGCAAGGGTGGAACTAGTAGTAGATGGTAGAGGCGAAGTACGGGGCACGAAGCACGGAGAGAGCGTAGGCAGTGGGCAATGAAGATTGCGAGCGTAGAGGGGATTTCGTTTGTGGAGTTTGAGGTGGGTAAGGTAGGCTATATATATAGGAGAAGGGAGGGGTAGTCGGGGAGGGGAGTAGGGAAGCTGGGGATTATTTTGGGAAGACAAGGGCATTTGATAATGCCACTGGTGCATGGAGGGAAAAGGGCTGAGGGGGGGTAATTAAAAAGTTAAGGGGGAAATTTTTAAAATTTAAAAAGGGTTAAGTTGGCGGGATAGGAATTCATTTGGGGTAGTTAGGGAAAGGTTAGAGTGAGAGTTGGTTAGGGAGAGAAGGGGGGTTTAGTTAGTGAGAGCGAAGTTTGGAAAAGGTAAATAAAATAAAGATAAAATAAAAAATGAAAATTTAAGGAAGTATTAATTAAATTTGAAGAGAATAGCGGGTAACAGGAAAAAGTATTTAGGAAAACTAGAAAAAAGGGAATTTTTTAAAGAGGTTTAAATTAGGAAAAAGAGAAACAAAAGGGAACATTTAGTGGAAAGCAAAGGGGAAATTGAGGGAAAATTAGGTGTAGTAGGAATAAGTCAGGAAAATAAGAAACCACAATGGAAGAATTTGGCAAATAAAGAAAAAAAGAAGACAAATTAAGACAAAATAATAAACAATTTTTTTCAAAAAATAAGGAGAACTAAGATACAAGATGGGGGGTAAATAACGAGAGAAAAAATTAGTGCCAAAATAGGGAGATAACGGAAAAATATTAGGGAAAAATATTGAATAAAAGGGAAATATTAGAAAATTTTGGAAAAAGGGAAAAAAGGAAATATTGTAATAAAATAATAGAAAAGATAGGAAGAGGGGGTTGGGGTTGGGGGGGGGACAGAAAATAAGAAAAAAATTAGGGAATTAAGGAAAATTTAGGAAAATAAGGGAAAATAGGAAAAAGTAGGGAAACTTAAGAGGGAGAAAATAAGGGAACTTAGGGGGACTGATATAAGAAAAAAATTAGGGAATTAAGGAAATTTTATAAAAATAAGGGTAAACAGGGATTTTAGGAGAAAGAGAGGGGAGAGAGAGTGAGGGAACAATTCTGGAGAGAGAGAGAGAGAGAGAGAGAGAGAGAGAGAGAGATGTAATCATGATAGAGAAAGACTTTATTTGATTTTCTTAGTTTATGTGCTCTCAAAATATGATAAATCTATTTGAATACAGCCCATGTAGTCTATAAACAAGTAAGATTGTTGTGTAGTTGACTTCACCTAGTAACATGATTGGGTTAAAGGAATTTTAGCTACACATTGTGTGAGTCCTTTGGTAAAACAACTAGCTTTTTTGTCATTCGAAGTAGATGATAGAGCAAGCTTAATGCTCATTCATGTAGCTTTTGATAGATGTTTTCATAGGTTCCAAAATGAAACTAAGTGGAATGTCGTCAAAGATGTCTTCATTTAACATTTCACTAAGTGGAATGTCGTCAAAGATGTCTTCATTTAGCATTATGAAACTAAACGTTTTAGTAAATGGGTTGTCTTGAAAGGTGTGTTCTTGTAGCATATTTGAAAGAATACTATAGATATTGTAAAAGTTGTACAAAATCAAGCATAGGAAGCATGAATGGGTGGAAGATTATCTCAGAAGATTCTAGACCCTTATGAGAAGAGTTCCTACTTGAAAGTCTTCTCAACAAGGGGCTAAAACCTCCCAACATAATATGTCACTAGCTACTCTTGTGCACTTGATCGTGCATTATAACTTCTACAATAGCTATACTATCATCTTATCTTTCTAAAAATGCTATATTAATATGGCATCTAAAAAGACATCCCATTTAGTGAAATATTAAGTTTCATACCAAACAAATAGATTCATGGTTGCACCTTGCAAACTAAGTGGGAACAAATTGATAGGGTCCTTATCATATGCATACCTTTGATAGTGTAGAAGGATCTAAATAAACTGTGAGTATCTAGATTTGCATGCCTCTTTCCTTAAAGTGGGACAAAAGATCCTTGATCGTGCTTCTTGTGCATTTTTGCCATCATAATGGCAACTATACTAGTGAATCCGGCTCTATCTCATAGTTTTTCCAATCGTTACATGCTTGAGTTTGCACGTTTGAGTCATTCAAATCATAAAACCTCTGATTTAAGAACTACTCTCATTCACATTTCCTATTTTTTCCCCATTTGATCCAATTTAGTTGAGCTTGAAACTCCATGACCTTCAAGGTCATGAGATTCATTTTCTTCAAATTCATCGCATTCTTCGTTAGATACTATAAGACATGTTGCCTATCTACAAATAAGCCCTTCATCATCCATATAGAAGCCGTCATATGGCACAATCGCTTTACTAGAGACATTGCCAAAAAGTGGCAGGCATAGAAATGACCTACTTGTATGCTTACATGGTATTGTACTAGGAAAGGGCATTTCTAAGAATAAAATATGCCCCTCACAGCACTTCCTATTGCGATAATGCAAAGCTCCCTATTTATTTGGACAAGATTGACTAATCCTACACCTCAACAGGACCTCAAGTAGCTTTGGGCATATTGCTAACCAATTACACAACCATCTAATTAAAAAATTAGAAGTGATGTACTAGGACCATAGGTAGCTAGATATGCAATGTGAAGCTCCAAAGCACACACTTGTCTCTTGAGAAAGGAAACCCACTAGCTGCTGAACTTAGAAAAAGATTGTAGTAAAGGAGAGGACACCATTCACTAAGGCAAGAGTGAAACAAGGTTGAGAAAAGAGCAAGAATAAAAGAAGCAAAAAGGAGCAAATAAAACCTATCACATGTGGCCAAAGTTCCACAATTTTGGGTGTATGTCATGAGGAAAATAGGTATGAAATATACTACTTTCCATATGTTGTGTGAATGCTCCCCCTTTGGAACATGCCCAAAATCCCTCCCTTGATCCAAATTACCACCAAGGGTTCCATATCTCAACTTGCTTTCTCCCTCAGCTTTTCTTCTTCTTTCCTCCGTTTAGTCCCTCATTCCACTCTCTTTTGCTCTACTATTATCAACACAAAAGTCTTTTGAATTGAACGTTTATGGAATTGTTACATTGCCGTGCTTACATAATGAAACCCCTAACCTCCCACATTAAATGTGACCATTAGATCCCAATAGCTTTTTATTACTCGGATTATGTAAGCACCTCATAGGGTGTGTATTGTGGCTCAAAGCAAGCACTCCTTTTTCTTTTCTTTTTTTCCACACCCACACACTTTTGGCCAATTATGATAGGCCAACCACTTGTGGCTTATGCTGAGAGGCAAAAGGTGATCTTCTTGAGGGAATCGAGAGCAGACAGTCAGCCGGTTGCTCCTCAAAGGAGCACTCTTTTAAGTAGCATTTTGAAAGATTCGAAGTAAAACGAAGATTCCTCTTTTGAAGGCTCTCGACACGCAGTAGGTGATCTTCTGGAGGGGACCGACACAGGTAGTCCGCAAACTAGCACTCTTTTAAGTAGCATTTCGAAAAATTCCAGCTGAAACAAAGATTCCCCTTATGAAGGCGGTGATAAATTGCTCTCTCTCTCTCTCTCTCTCTCTCTCTCGGCATGTACATGGGCAATTGTCCATGGCCTATGCCGAGAGGCAGCAGGTGAATGGAATGCAGGCAGCTAGCGAAGGTGGGCAAACGCTCGAACCGCATAGTGGCAACGCTCGAACCGCCCTGCCACTATGCGGCGGCCGCCGCGGGAGCAAGAGAGAGAGAAACTGTGTTAAGTAGCATTTTGAAAGATTCGAAGTAAAACAAAAGATTCGCCTTTGGAGGCCTCACATTATAAGGTGCGTTCTCTAAAGGCAGATTTTGTGTATTCGAAGAAGTTCACGATTTTGTGGATGTATTGATTTTGTGTATTCGAAGAAGTTCACGATTCCCGCCATCCTGGGGTAAATCTTGTCCGTGCTCCTCCAGCCTTCTCTTGTTGTTGTTGGCTATGGCGCACCAGATCACATAGCATTTGTGCTGTCGATCCTGCTTCCATTTCCACATTACCTTCCCGATCTTGCTGTTACATACACGCTCCGAATTTTGAACAGTTCATTCTCTCCACTGGCGTCCGAATTCCCACAGCCTTCCCATCACGATGGAGCGTTTTGTCACGCGTGACTCTTGAGGCGATCTGGTGCAATGGAGTTCAGCGACACCTATAAGCACACTGGTCCTTGCGCCTTTTCTCCAGATGCTCGGTTGCTGGCGGTTGCCGTGGATTACCGACTTGTGATCCGCGACGTTGTCTCACTCAAGGTCTTCTTTGTGTTCTCCTCCTCTATTCTTCCTCAGAATCCTGTTTCCTGTCGGAGTTTAAATGCAGGACATCCCAATCACGGTACCACACTGTACTCCGAGTTCTGGGTATCCAGGTCCTTCTAGGAGGTCGCTTAGCCATGGTTGCTGTTATAACGATTAGTGATTTCCAACGAGTCTCCGAGTGCCCGTTTGTTTCTTTGTTTCGTATAGGCCGGAGAAACCCTGTTCTTCATCCCCGACCTGGGTGGTGTTATTATGTCCTGGCGGTTAGAGGGTCATAAAAGCTCGTTTTTTGGAGATGTGAAGCCTTTTCCTGTTGAGAGGCCTTGAAGCTAAAGCGGTTGCGTTGAAAGCTGTTACCCTCTCGTTCTCTCAACACATATTAGATTGAAGTAGGAACGTACATTCTTTAGAGCGAGTCAAAGTTCAAATAGTAAAAGGTTTTTCACACAAATAGCCAAGCGAATACCGTTGTAGCCTCTCATCGGAGGAAAAAAAGCTTCGCTTCATGTTGGCAAGAAAGGCTCACGTCGACCTTGAGGTGAATGTCTGGGTTATTCCTCCCCGGTGGCACCAAAGATATGGATTAGGATTCCAAGCTGCCCATCATTTCCCAAGCCGTGGCCTGCGCATGATGTAGGGGTAGGTCTACACATGGCATCTGCTCTTTCCCAAAGCCACGGCCATCATCGGGTGATTACTCTTCATTACGAAGAACAGCCACTAGGTATAGCTTGGCACCTAGGCAGAGGTGGGGATGAGTTGTCCTGCCTCGCAAGCCATTGATTTCAGGAGATACTCGATAGCTTGGCAATATAAGGAAATGGGAGTGGTGTTACCTCAGCTTTGAAATCTGTAGCGTTGATTGTGGCTCTCTTTCAGTCTATAGGAGAGATGATATGCTGAATTCTAGGCACAATGGGAGGCAGCCTCAAAGATTGGAGAAATGGTTTCTTTTTCCACTAGCATGCATAAAATAGTGGCACTCGTCATCCGTTGCGTGGTGCTTCACCAACTAGGGATTACATTCCCTCTTGTGGTGTCCTACCTCTGGTTGTGTTGACATTCTTTGGCTCGTGAAATGTGCAACCGAGATAAGTTGTTTAAAGCCTTAGAATACTAAATTACATATGGCCCTATGAGTTGAGAGAGGTGAACATTTTTTTACAAGGATCCAGAAGCAATAGATGGAAAACCTTCATAGGCACCTATTAGGCAGACCTCTTTATCTTTGTCTGTCTTACACATACAAGACATGCCCTAAAATTGGAGGGGAAGGCACAGTTTTCGTGGAAGAAGTGGGGGATTAAAGCAATATGGACAGAGATTAATGAGGTTTTGACAGTGGCCCATTGGAAGGCAGCCAAAAGGCTATAAGGATACACCACAGGTACTTCAAATTATGGAGAAGAGACCATGCTGGCTGATGCTACCGCCCACTGGTGTGACAATCAAAGGTTTTGGACGAAGTATCCTGCCATCCACATCAGAATCAAGCGCACCGAGCTTCAACACCAACTTATTACAAAAAGAATGGAGAAATTCATCTTATGTATTGCAGTCCAAAAGAGCAAATGACAGATTGCAGCACAAAATGAGCAAGCAGGAAGACATATCCAGAATGACATGTGGTGTTGATCACCATTGACTGGTTTCCAGAGCAGCAAGGGGTGTGCTTGTGGGGCATTTAAGCAGCCCACTGGAGCACGAAGGCTGACAGATGATCGGAAGTGCTAGGAGGAGGTAGAACGCAGTTCTGAAGGTGCTAGGCGTCCACATCTAGGCAGTAACTTAGCTGCTAGATGGTAGCACATTGAGCACGCTTTTGTATCAGGTTTTGTCCATCATTAAAGCAATCTGTAATACATATTTTGTTGTTCCACTCTACGATGCATTGTTCAAGATTTGTGTCTGTATCTATCTCTATCTACAATTGTGTGCAGTTAGAAAGGAGTGAGATTTGATTTTAGCATTGTGTGATTCCTGTGCATTTGTATACATTCTTCTATTGGGGTAATGTTGGTATCAGAGCCACGACGAGGAAGGCTCACAAGTGCACGGAGCTTGGAGATGAGAACCTTTGAAAGGAGATCTCAGTTCAGGCTTGTGAAGTTCCTGAAATAGACTCAACTTAGATGCACCTGATACAAATACTAGCCATCCCTCACTAGGGCACAACTGTCTGAATCTTGGTCACCTTCCTTCTCACAAATGTACATGTCCTTCAACCAAAAGAATTGACTTCAATTTTCATTGAGATCTCCTCGCAAAAGTTCTCATCTCCAAGTTCCACACACTTGTGAATCTTCCTCAGGGCTCTTGGAACAGAAGAATGTATAGAAATGTGGCACATGAATCACACAATGCTAAAATCAAGTCTTGCTCTGTTCTATCGTGCACACGATTGTAGATAGAGATAGATGTAGACACAAATCTTGAACAACGCATAAAGGAGTGGAACAACGAAATATGTATTATAGATTGCTCCAATGCCACATACAAAAGTGTGCTCAATGTGCCATCATCTAGGAGCTAGGTACTACCTAGTCAACGCCCATGTTTGAAGGATAGGTACATCTATGAGAAGAAGGTGACCAAGATTCACGCAGTTGTGCCCTAGTGAGGGATTGCTAGTATTTATAGCAGCTGCATTTGTGTTGAGTCTATTTCGGGCTACACATGTGCTGACCCCAAACTTGTGTTACAGTAGCTTTGGTTAGGAGCAAAGCCGCTGCTGGAAGATTGAGACGGACAGTGGCCAGCACTACATCACTGGCTATGCATTAGTAGGACCTTGCCCCCTCTCGAGCTCCCCATGACATTTGCACCTTGTGAGGGCCCATTTTACTGGCTAGAGCCAGCATGGCCTGTTTACATGGATTGATCGACATGATGATGAGGATTGTGATAATGATGATGATGTCATCTTATTGATGATATGACTATGTGCTACTTAGGACTTAGCATTCAGCATGGGTGATGATGCTTGTTTGGTAGCTCCACCCTTTCTGCTTGTTGTATCAGGTTTTCTACCATTCTCATAGACCCATCGGTCTTTCGTAGACTGTAATAAACTTTCTTTCTTTCTCTATTCTCTCTCTCTCTCTCTCTCATACACACACACACATTTTTTTTTTTGGGGTGAAATCTTTGATTGATTATATTACATGAGTTGCAACCTTAAAAAAAGGTGCTACAATTACATCAACTGAAAATTTCAGTATATGCCAAAAAGAGCTCGTGATCTATGCAGTGGGTTTGCAAGCAATCAAAGAAAGATTGCTACAGAGAACACCTGAAAAAGCCAAACAGAGAGAAAGTAGGATCACCAAAGACTTTACAATTTCTATATGTCCATAAAGTCCATAGTGCCCAGTAGTGAACCCAAACAAAGAAAAGATGAAACTCCTGTTTGGATGGATGAAACCCAAATAGCCAGAAGAACTTCCCAAACGGAACAGATGGGAATCCTGCTTGCAAGCGCTGTCGTATGGCAAGTAAAATTGAATATATGCCACAACGATGGACTGCACTATTCAAAGACGAATGTGCAAAGGCTAGGTTGCGAGTTTCCAATACTCAAGCTTTTTCCGAAGCTTAGCCAAAACCCAATCAGTTTGTTGTCGGCGAGTGAGTTCCTACCCGAAAGGGTAACCAAGATGACGAACGAATTGAGTGGGTGGAATGATATCCCCGGGCCATAATAGACTATGCTAGTCTTTGGAATGCAAAGGGAGCAGCTTAGATTTTTGAAAATTAACATGAAGACCAGCTGCCAAACCATAAACAGAGAGGGCCTGCATCAAGGCACCAAGATCATGGGGCATATTCTTCGGGGTAAAGAAAGAATCATCAGCATAAGCTTGAGCAACCATGCTGCGATTAGCATCTGATTCCAAGCCATGAAGTGACCCTGTAGCCACAAGATGATCAATATATTGCAGCATAGGATGAGTAGCGATGTTACGCTCTAGCCGAGGTAGCATGACCTCGGAAGAATCAGTCGACATTTCCCTTATAGGATCTATTTTTGTAATCTATGTGTTTGCGCTTTATGTAAATGATCGGGAGGGATTAATGTCAAGGTCCTAGGTGAGGGCTGATAGCACCAGACTAGATAGATCTGAGACCAGGGGCCTAGTGCAAAGAATGTGCCTAGGGGCAAGGAATTAAATGCATCCCAAGAGAGGGGTGAAATGTTGCATTAGAAAGGCCCTATATGGATGACATGTGGCATCTAGATCTATCTAGGGATTTGGGGTCTGTCAAAGCTTGAGAGAGAAGGGGAGAATAAAGGGATTTACGTGATTTTGAGATAGCTCTCTCTCTCTCTCTCTCTTGCTGTGAAGCTTTGGCAGTTTGGCTGGGTGGAAGATCAAGGTGCTACTCCCGTGATCGGAACTAGAGACTAGGATAGTAAATAGTGGTAACAATTTGGTATCAGAGCCAGGTTAATTGTTACCACTATTTACTATCCTAGTCTCTAGTTCCGATCATGGGAGTAGCACCTTGATCTTCCACCCAGCCAAACTGCCAAAGCTTCACAGCAAGAGAGAGAGAGAGAGAGAGCTATCTCAAAATCACGTAAATCCCTTTATTCTCCCCTTCTCTCTCAAGCTTTGACAGATCCCAAATCCCTAGATAGATCTAGATGCCACATGTCATCCATATAGGGCCTTTCTAATGCAACATTTCACCCCTCTCTTGGGATGCATTTAATTCCTTGCCCCTAGGCACATTCTTTGCACTAGGCCCCTGGTCTCAGATCTATCTAGTCTGGTGCTATCAGCCCTCACCTAGGACCTTGACATTAATCCCTCCCGATCATTTACATAAAGCGCAAACACATAGATTACAAAAATAGATCCTATAAGGGAAATGTCGACTGATTCTTCCGAGGTCATGCTACCTCGGCTAGAGCGTAACATTCCTTCCCTCTTCAGACATCAGCGTCCTCGATGATAAAGTCTGGGAACACTCTCCGCAACTGATATACGGATTCCCAGGTAGCTTCGGATAGACGCTGACCATGCCATGCAACCAACACCGTGGGTATCTTCCGATTTCGTATTTGCATTGTTCCTCGGTCCAGGATTCTTGTTGGTTTGCGCCTTGCAATATCCTCTATCTCCTGAAACAAAACCACACCTTCGATTAGTGAGTCACCAGTATGTAAAAATTTCTTTAAACGTGAAACATGAAAAACCGGGTGCACCTTACACCCCTGTGGTAATTCTAATTTATAGGCTACACTGCCTACTCTCTTTAGAATTAACCACGGCCCACAGTATCGAGGTGATAACTTAGCACACTCTCCTGAAGTCAACGACTTCGAGTGCGAAGGAATTCTGAGAAAAACTTTTTCTCCTTCTTCAAATACTCTTATAGACCGATTTTCATCCGCATACACCTTGGCTCTATCCATAGCCTGGTGGATGTTAGCTCTCGCAAGTGCTAGCATCTCCCGCATCTGAACTACAAAGTTCGCGGCACTAGGCACTTTCTGAGGTACTCCAACTATAGTTGGATTGGCTGGTCTATAACCATAGTTCAGCTCAAACGGACTGAACCTAGTAGATGAATGTTTCCTATCATTGTAGGCAAACTCCAACAATGGCAACCACTTGTCCCATGTATGTTGCCTCAATGACACATATGCTCTCAGCATATCCTCTAAAGTCTGGTTGACTCTCTCCGTCTGACCATCCGTCTCAGGATGATCCCCACTACTCATTCCCAACTCAGTCCTTAGTGTCTCAAATACCGCTGTCCAAAAGTGACCGGTAAACCTGACATCTCTGTCTGACACTATGGATCTAGGCAATCCATGCAGACGAAATATATGTCTAATAAACAACTCCGCTACTTGCGGGGCACTAATAGACTCTCTAGTCGGAATGAAGTGAGCCATCTTGGTTAGACGATCAACCACCACAAGGATAGAATTATACCCTCCTTGTGTTGCAGGTAGTCCTACAATAAAATCCATGGAAATGCTCTCCCACTTGCTTAGTGGTATTTCCAAGGGCTGTAAAAGTCCGGGTGGCTTCACCCGTTCGGCCTTACTTACCTGACACGAGAAACACCGTGTCACATATTCATGAATATGCTTTTTCATCTTTGGCCAAAAGAAATCTCGCTTCACGAGATCATATGTCTTCTCGACTCCTGGATGTCCCGCACATGGGCTATCATCATGGCATTGTCGGATGACTCTCTGCCTGAGATCATTCTGACCAGGTACTACAACCTTGCCATTTCTAACTAGCATACCATCCCTTATGGTATATCTTGCATAAGTTTGGCCTTTTTTGGATGCCAGGTCATCCTTTTCATTTTCCCCGGGTTTTAACACATGAGCCTTAGGCCATAAGCTCTGGACAAACTCGTCCACCTTCTGAGTTTCTCTGATCTCGGTCATTAGAGCACTCTCTAATACCGTGAAACTCAGGTTGTGCATAATGCGAGACAACGCATCAGCTACCTTATTGTCTTTTCCTCTTCGGTACCGAATCGTTAGATTAAACTCCTGCATGAGCTCTGCCCACCTAGCTTGGCGGCCCCTCAAGTCAGGCTGTTTACAAAAATGTTTCAGAGTATCATGATCCACATCCACATAAAACTCTGAACCATATAGATAATGCCTCCATGTTTCCAAAGCATGGATAACAGCATACAACTCCAATTCATGAGTTGGCCAATTCCTTTGAGAGGGAGAAAGCTTCTTGCTTTCGAAGGCTACTGGCCTTCCCTCTTGAAGGAGGACTGCTCCTACCGCAATGCCACTTGCATCGGTTTCTAGGAACAACGGTTTCTGGGGATCAACTATTTTTAACACCGGTCCTGAGACCACAGCTTGTTTTATGGTGTTAAAACTTTCCTGTTGATTCTGTCCCCAAATAAAAGGTACTTTATCTGAGGTCAGATCAGTCAATGGCGATATTATTTCGGAATATCCTTTGATATGCCTTCTATAAAACTGGACAAATCCCAAGAATGATCGCAACGCGGTCAGACTCTGAGGGATTGGCCAAGTTAGTATCGCAGCCACTTTCTTCGGATCCATTTCTACCCCCTGTGGAGTAATTATGAACCCTAGATACTCAAGCCTAACCATACACAGTATAGTTTTCTTTTTATTCACATAAAGACTGGCTTTCCTCAAAGTACTGAACACTATCCTTAAGTGTTCACGATGTTCAGTAAGACTTTTACTGAATATCAAAATGTCGTCAATAAAATGTACCACGAACTTTTCGATATACGGTCGTAGTAAGTCGTTCATAAGCATGACAAAGGTCGCTGGAGCATTGGTAAGTCCGAAGGGCATTACCCAAAACTCATAATGACCAAACCTGCTCCTAAAAGCGGTTTTATGCACATCCTCGGCTCTAATCCGGATCTGATGATAGCCGCACTTAAGATCTATCTTGCTGAAAATCACGGCTCCATGTAATGCATCTAGCAAATCATCAATCCGAGCCATCGGATACCTGTGCTTGACAGTGATATTATTCAATGCTCTGTAATCTATACAGAGGCGAAACGTATCATCCTTTTTCCTCTTTAATATCACTGGTGAAGCAAAAGGTGAGAAACTTGGTTGAATCTGTCCCAGCTTGAGGTATTCTTCCAGTTGCCTACGCACCTCCGCTTCCTCAGTAAAACTCATTCTATAGGGAGGTCTATTTACAGGCTCTGCCCCCGGGATCAGTTCAATCTTATGCTGAACTTTCCGCTCTGGAGGTAACCCATAAGGTAGTTCATCCCTAAAGCATTCAGAGAACTCCTCTGTTATAAGATTAGCCAGCTTGGCCATCTCATCACTTTGCGTAACATCAGTGCTAGCCGAAGACTCATCCACCGACTCTACCGATGCTGTGCAAAGGTATAAAGACTCTACTTGAGCCTTTCTGATTTCCATCACGGAAACCAACGGTCCCTGAGGTATATCTCTTTCACCTCGCAAGACATAAAGCACATCATTCATCTTGAATTGGTATACGTGCTTTTTCCAATCAATGGCTGGATTCTTCCTAGAATGCCACGCCATTCCCAGGGCTATATCCGCATGAGCAAGCTTGGTTATTTCAAAATCAAGCTTCTCAGTATAGTCCTGA
The DNA here is from genome assembly GCF_047967505.1 of Dipteris shenzhenensis. Classification (NCBI taxonomy): domain Eukaryota; kingdom Viridiplantae; phylum Streptophyta; class Polypodiopsida; order Gleicheniales; family Dipteridaceae; genus Dipteris; species Dipteris shenzhenensis. The sequence goes on from NC_141596.1 coordinate 24,972,197, forward strand.
ATCCGAAGCTCCAACTGGGTAACCCTTTGGTCCCATACTTCAGTTGAACTTCCATCAGCCATCCTGACTGTATACGCATAGTCAGATGGACTTGTCTTTAATTTCAGCCTCTTCACGAGCTTGGAGTTAATCACATTGTGAGTTGACGCTGAGTCAAACAACACAATGACATCATGACTGGCCACTTGCCCTTTCATTTTGATTAACTCCGTATCATTGAAGGCTGTATACCCCGTTGCTGCGGGCTTAGATAGGATGTTATCAGGTGCACTCGTCACTAACTTAGTAACAGACACACAGAACAAACAAGGTACTAACCTCTGAGAAGATCCCGCTAGCTGAATCTGCATCTCTTCCGCTCTGGGACTTCCCTGCATCTCCACGTCGCACTCTGAGATCACCATCTCAGCCATCCGACGATCTTTATTACGTGGACAATCTCTCCACTGATGAGGTTGAAGGCAACCAAAGCATAAGCCTTCTCTCGCTTTTTCCCTTTGTTTCGGGTTCAAGGGAGACTTAGACCAAGCTCGGGCTGCCATTGGAGTTACTTTTCTCTTCACTCCAATGGTGGTACTTGGTTTGGGAGTTTCAGCCGGTCTCGCCTGCTTGGCTTGACCACTCGGCTGCGAACCACTCCCTTTACTAGTCCACTTCTTCTTAAACCCAGATTTCTTCGGATACCCATACTGGGTTCCGACCTGTGCAAACCCACTTGGCTTGCTGCCCTTGGCATCCTCGTAGTTCAAGGCTATAGCTATTGCATCATCTAGCGTGTTCGCGTACTTAGCTCGAACTTCCATTTTTATTCGGTCATTCAATCCAAATATGAAATCTTTCACTTGGATTGATTGAGGCAGGGGTTCGTCAACCTTCATTACACTCTCTCGAAACTTATCAGTGTATTCTGCCACTGATAAATTTCTCTGACGCAGGTTCCTATATTGATCCCAAGCTCGGGATGCCTCGTCAGGAGGTAAGAAGTGTTTCCTGAACTCTCTTTTAAACCCCTCCCAGGTAGTGGATGCTATACCGTCTTTTTGTTGTTTAATCCACCACCGATCCGCCGCCTCACTAAACATATGGGTGGCCTCGCGGATCTTTTTGATGTCATTTCTGATCTCACAAATGGCGAACGCCTCGTCCCATTTGTGTAGCCAGGTCTCAATGACATCGGAGCTACGGTCGTTCATCCGACCAGAATACTTTTCCGGTCTGTAATTAGCAATATTTGGCACTTTAGCCTTCCTAGGCTCGACCGTATGGACACTAGACTCCGGTTCCATCGGAGCCTTTCCCTTCTCCTCTCGAGAAGGTCTGGCAGACATACTCTGGAGTGCTCTCCTAAGTTCGGACTGCCCTGCATTGGCTTGTAACTGCTGTGCTAACAACTGTTGCAAGGCATCTTCCAGCAATGCAATCCTGCCAGATAACGTATGAGCTACTGGGCGCGATCCCTGCTGGGTCGGCCGGACTCCTGATTCACCAGGGTCCCTCTTGGAAGCTCCTTCTTCTGCTTCCATTTGTTCAGTAGGTGTTTTGTTTTTGGGGTTTTTTTTTTTTTTAAACGCTCTAGCCGAGGTAGCATGACCTCGGAAGAATCAGTCGACATTTCCCTTATAGGATCTATTTTTGTAATCTATGTGTTTGCGCTTTATGTAAATGATCGGGAGGGATTAATGTCAAGGTCCTAGGTGAGGGCTGATAGCACCAGACTAGATAGATCTGAGACCAGGGGCCTAGTGCAAAGAATGTGCCTAGGGGCAAGGAATTAAATGCATCCCAAGAGAGGGGTGAAATGTTGCATTAGAAAGGCCCTATATGGATGACATGTGGCATCTAGATCTATCTAGGGATTTGGGGTCTGTCAAAGCTTGAGAGAGAAGGGGAGAATAAAGGGATTTACGTGATTTTGAGATAGCTCTCTCTCTCTCTCTCTCTTGCTGTGAAGCTTTGGCAGTTTGGCTGGGTGGAAGATCAAGGTGCTACTCCCGTGATCGGAACTAGAGACTAGGATAGTAAATAGTGGTAACAAGCGATGGCATACAATAAAGCACTGAGAGGGCATCCTTGGCGGACTGAACAACGAAGAGTCCACTCATCAGAGATATCCCCAGAAAGAGTGCAAGTTGCATTGCTATCTGTGTAAAGCCAGTGAATAACTTGCTGCATTTTTGGTCCAAACCCCAAAGCTCGCATACTTTGCGAGATGAAATTCCATTGAACTGTGTCAAAGGCTTTTACAATATCTACCTGCAAGAGTAGAACATCCTGCTACGTGTATTTGGCATATTCAATCCCAATATAAGCATTGGCAATGTTATCTGTGATATGGTGACGTGGAACAAAGCCATATTGGGAGGGATGCAACCCATCATGCAAATAACCTTTAATACGATCAACCACCATTTTGGCAATGATCTTGTAAATGACTAGCATGAGCGTGATTGGCTTCCAATCACCAAGTGAATCACATAGCTGCTTCTTTGGAATCAGCTTGAGAAGATCCTTTTTCCATGACACAGGCATTTGTTGATTTTGCCATGTTGCATTTACCATTTGCAGCAAGGTGAATTTAAGAAGATCTCAGAAAGCAAGAAAGAATTCAACAGTGAGACCATCCCATCTTGGAAATTTTTATCTGCAACAGGATCTTAGTGCATCAGACAATTCCCTTTCAGTGAATGCATGTTCAAGGTCCAAAGCCTGAGCATTAGACAGAATTGGATGAACATGCTGCAAAAGAAGCTGGTGTGCAGACACGACCTGAGGAGAAAGAGTATCCACATGCTCAAAATGAGTGGAGAAGTGCTGCACACAAAAATCAACAAGCTCTGGACGAGATGTTGACCAAGAACCATTAGGCATCCGGATCTGACAGATATTGGTAGCTTGTCTTTTGCAGTGTAAGCTCTTTAAAAATTGCTAGGAAGAGCAGCCTTTATCCAAAAAAGCCCGTTGTTTGGATCGGGCTTCCCATTTAGAAAGCTTTTTGCAATCATTGGATTGAAGAGAGAATTCAGCCTGACATAAGAGCATGCTTTCCTCTGAAGACAAAGGGCGAAGATGAGCAAGCTTAGTCTAACTCTGACAAGTAAATTTGGCATGTGCTACAGTCTCCCTTGTGGCTTGCATATAGGATTTGCCACAATCTTGAAGAACTGCTTGCATTCGAGCAACAAAAGCCTGCCAGGCATAGTCCAAATCAATGTGTATCTGACGAGAGAGAGGCTGAATAGCATCAGAGACCAAGGCTTTAAAGTCAGCATGCTCCAGATAACTATCATTAATCAGCAAAAGCCTTCGGCAAGGCAATCTGTCAGTGGGAAAATCATGTAAGGAAAGCCTCAACCAAAGAGGAGCATGATCCGAATGTGTGAAAGCATGATCAACCCAATTTGACAAGTAAAGGCATCACAATGCTGTGGATCAACCTGATACCATCTGTCCAAGCATGCCTGATAAGAAGATCGAGCATTATGCTGAAAGGTATAGCTCGGAAGCATGGGCTGTAATTCCTTCCAGAGATCAACCAGGTGCAATTGAAGCAAAAAATCAGACCATGCATGTGTTTCAGAAGCCAACATATGAGTGTGGCCTGAGGTGTTGTCACCCGATTGAGGGGCATTATGAAAGTCACCACAAATGAAGGCATGTTGTCGCTATGGATAGCTATGCATGGCAGCAAAGATCAAAGCTCTATCATGAGGAGATTGGGAGGCATAAACTGATGCAAATTCAAAAATTTCTCCTTGAACAAGGCATTGAACAATAATCCATCTACCATGGCGATCATTGAGAGCCACAACAAGTTGAAGGTCGTGCTTTACCAAAAAAGCCACGCCAGAAAAGGAGTGTTCTCCAGCCTAGAAGATATCATAACTAGCAAAATGGCCTATCTGAGCAGCATACATATGCTGAGTATGCTCTTGCAAAGCAACTATATCAGGCTGCAATTGCTTGATATACATCCAAAACAGTTTCAATTTGCGACCATCACACATTCCATGTACATTGAGAGTAACACACTTCAGATGATCAAGCATATTTACAGTTATGGGACAGGTATGTACAGCAACTAACGGGCTGTCTACGTGTGCGTTTCCACCTCAATGTCCGGGCCTCTGCCCTGGGATGAAGCATCAGCCTGAGGAGAGGACAAAAGTGCAGCAACTTCCTCTTCAAGAAACAAGGTCCGATTTGCGGTCACAGTAGCCCAGGTCAAGCCAACACCAGAGTTTTTAGCAGGTGTTTTCTCATGAGAGGATGCACCACTCCAAGTGTTTTCTCACGAGAGTGCGAGAAGGCAAAGGTCGCTTGGGGGAGATCACTTTGTGAGGAGTTTGCCATCCATCAGTCAAATTTTTGTCCTTCCCCTGAGGTGGAGAGGACAAAGGCACAGGAAGAGAAGCATTATCATTTGAGACAGCCGGGGCTTTGCCTTTGTCTTGAACATAGAAAAACTGTTTGACCCCTTTGTTTTTTACCACAGAAGAGGCATTTTCATTCTTATTCAAAGGATGAACCATTTCAGCTTGCACTGGCATCCGTGGAGCTCGAGAAGGGCATCGTGAAGCCATGTGCCCAAATTGCTTGCATTTAGCAAGCACTTGCAAACAGCCCCCACTTGAGCTTGTAAAAGGCACTCCCCATGGAAACATTATTTACGGTAATCGAATATGAAGCTGGAGTGGGATGATGTGTGTCCCACAAAATACAGAAGCGATTCGAATTTCCATTGGGTCACAGTGGACATACCACCTTACCGAGGGAAGCTGCAATTTTAGGTATAAGAGAAGACAAGCATTGAGGAAAATCCACAACTTCTACCCAAACAAGGCAACGATGCCGAATCAATGCTTGATAATCCCGGGTGGGAGACCAAGGCAAGACATGTACCATCTGCTGGCCATAGAAGAGAGGAGAGAGGTCGAGCAAAACCTGACGGTGCTCCTCATCAGCCATGATGATCTCAAAAAACCCCTCGCTGCATAATGAACTTTTTTGACATAAGAATTCGACATAAGAACCACCACCCAGGGTTCGAGTCAGCTAATTCCCAACATCCGCTGCAATAGGCATCCGTCTTGGGAAGAAAATTATAATGGCATGCTTTGCATACTCCTTAAGTGAATCAAAGATATCATCCACGTCCACCATGCTTAACCTCATAAACAAGCTGAGCCTCAGCAGAGGCATGAAGGGAATCATCTGAATTCATCACCTGCTTTTGTTTCTTGTTGGAAACCAACTTGTCTTTGTGAAAGGTTTTCTCATAGGAATAATCCGCCATTTGAATCTGGAAGGCTTGGAAGCAGCAAGGCTTTACAAAGAGGAAAGCACATCAGGTACATTAGCCGCAAAAATTATACGGACGGTTTGACAGTACGGCTTGTACGGATAGTATAGCCAACCTAACAGTACAGACACAGTACGGACAACCTGACATAAAAAGTACGGACACCTGATACTTGTACGGACCCCTGACACAGTACAGACACTTGACACAATACGGAAAGCATACGGACGGGCGTACAGCTTGACACAATATGGACACTTGTACGGACACCTGACACATCACGGAAAGCATACGGACTCAGTATAGACACCTGTATGGACGGGTTGACAAAAAACGTATGGAACAAAAACAGGAATGTACGGATCCGAAACGGAACCACAACAGAACCTCGAAGGCATCAAACGGCGGGAGAAACGAGCAACTGTAGTGTGGGAGCACGTGGATTGGCGCGGGAACCCAAAAAGGGTGCAGGAAGCCCTAAACAAAGGGCACGCAGGGTGCTGGCTGCAAGTGAGTACGCAAACACACACACTACACACCACACCTTGCCACACTCACTTCAGCTTACTTGGTAAACTCACACCTTTTTTTTTTTTTTTTGGTGGGGTGAAATCTTTGATTGATTATATTATATGAGTAGCAACCTCAAAATAAGGTGCTACAGTTACATCAACTGAAAATTTCAGTATATGCCAAAAAGACCTCATGATCTATGCAGCGGGTCTGCAAGCTGTTGGGGTAAAGGCACTGGCCACCCTTGTAACAGTATTAATCTAGTACTACTAAGTACACTAAGTACACATTGTACTTAGGTACTTAGTGGCCCTAGTCTTATCCATATATATACTAAGGTCAAGAGAACATTGGGCGCCAGCTCGGGCTTTCGAAGCCAATAGTGCCCAACCAGGCGACTCTCGTCCGGATCCGCGATAACCCCGCCCTCGAGCTCCGCCATAGAGCGTAAGGCGCGCTGGAAGCGGGGCTCCATGGCGGCGACGAACTCATCGGAGAATCCAATGCGGCTTACGTCGACGTAGAGGCCAAGGTCCTTATGCTAGTAGAGCCAGAAGAAAGTGCGGTGGATTCACTTGTAACATGTGGACCAAGGCGGACTTCATCGCCTATTGAGACGACACCGAAAACAAGCAGGCCTGTGAAGTGGTTTTTTCTCCTCCGGGATGACTGCTCATGTGATGACTTTTGAAGTGGGAGCTGTTCTTGAAGACAGTCAGTGACAAGTACACCGTACAAGTACAGCCAGCAGGCAATGTACCGTGCACAGATCTGTACTTGATACTTGCAGTGTATGCCTTGCTGGATGCACCTAAATGGATTTGCAGTCAGATGCCTTGTGAGCAGTAGCAGTTGATGCCATTTACTGTGTTAATGCACGGAATGTGCTGCCAATTCAAAGGGCTTTTGATGCTATTATGCTTGGGACAAATGCTTTAGCTTGTTGCTGCAAGTACAATCACTTTTGGTACAGATTTGGTCGATTTTGGCCAAGTTTGACTTTAGTCAAATTTGGGGCTTTTGTAGCCTGACCGGAAATCTGTCAAGTGGGAGCACTCTACATGCATCAGGCTATCTCGTAAAGCACTACTATGCTTTGAAAGTGCAAATTTGACTTACAGTTTTTTTTTTTGGTCAAATGTCAATCTTTTAATTGGGGTCAAATCTCTGATTTTCTTCATGCTTTCAAAGGGCTTTTGAGCAATCTCACTTCCACACTGTGAATTCAGTTGGGGGGGAAGTTTCTGGAGCATATGGAGATCTAAAATCAGAGATCTTCATCCACAATCTGAGATTCACTGTTTTTTGACAGTCCGGGACTGTCAACCAGCAAGTTTGACCAGATTTCACTGTCAAAAAGGTCAAAAAGTACTGCTACCTTTTCAGAAAACAGTTCTGGGTTTTTTCTGGAGCACTTTGAAGGAGCTGTACCGCACTTTCGCCAGCAAAAAACACAGGACAGATTGCTGTACTGTTTCTGCAGCAAGTGGGAGAAAGACATTCAGTCGGTTTTATGCCACTGAAACAGTACCAAGTTCATTTTCTGATCGTACTTCCGCTGCGGGGGAATTTTCTTGGAGTAACTAGTGCTTAATTGCACGACTACAGGGAGTCAAACTCTATTTTCTTTACCATGAGTTCCGGCAGCGATGTGTCGTCCTTGTTTCAGATAAAGAAGCTCGAAGGAGCTAAAAATTACGACATATGGAGGACACAATGCTACAATGTGTTGATGCAGAAGGACCAGTACAAACCTATAAAGGAGAAGGGTGTTAAGCCCTCCAACATTACTGATGAGCAGTGGGAGAAGATGGACGGCTTGGCCAGGTCGACCATTATGCTTACAGTTGTTGATTCACTGGTTGTAGGCATCAGGGATGAACCTACTGCGTGGGAGATGTGGCAACGTCTTGAGGATACTTATGCCAAGAAAAGTGCCACGGGAAAAGCTTACTGGCTAAAAAGCTTGTTGGTCTTCAAATGAAGGAGGGGACAGCTATGTCCACTCATATTATTGAGTTTAACAGCATATTCAGCCAGGTGATCAACCAGGGGTTGAAGCTCGATGATGAGCTGAAAGCTACACTCATCCTATGTTCTCTACCTGAGTCATGGGACACATTCAGGACTTCTACCAGCAACTCAAAAACCATTCTGGTATTTGCAGATGTGGAGAGTGCTCTTCTACAGGAAGAGATGAACAGAAAGAACAATGCTATTGGGAAGTCAAATGCTTTGAATGCACGCAGCAGGTCCAAAACACGTGGTAAAGACAAAGAAAGAGAGAGGAGCAAGTCCCGCTCTAAGAGTGATCTTGTATGCAACTATTGTGGCAAGAAGGGACATATTGAGAAAAAGTGTTTTTAAAAGAAGAATGACCAGAGAGCCAAAGAAGGCAAGGCTCAAGGCAAGTCTAAGGGCAAAGAAAAAGAAGAGCTGAATGTTACTTATGTTAGTGACAGTGACAGTGGACATGAGATATGTTTCACCTCTTCACTGGAGGCTCATACACTTCATGCTGGTGATGGATCAGATATGTTTTCCTGGATTATAGATTCAGGTGCTTCCTTTCATGTGACATCCTACAGAGATCTGTTTGTCAGATATGCAGGAGGGCAGAAGGGAGTTGTCTTTCTTGGTGATAACCATGCATGTTCTATCATTGGTATAGGTGATGTCAGGCTTGTTCTTGAAAATGGCCAGCAGTTAATGCTTAAAGGGGTCAGGCATGTTCCTGAGGTGGAGAAGAACTTGATTTCCACAGGGTTGTTGGATGATGATGGTTATCTTACCACCTTTGGTAATCAGAAATGGAAAATCAGCAAAGGGGCAATGGCTATTGCCAGGGGTCCTAAGGTTGATACTTTGTACTCACTTCATGCTGGACATTGTCCGCATTCTGATGTAAATGCCACCGAGCTGCCAAAGATTTCATTGTGGCATAGCCGGCTTGGCCATATGAGTATTAAGGGAATGGAGCAATTGGCTCATTTTGGTTACTTGCCGAGTCTAAAATATTCAGATTTGCAGAAATGTGAATTTTGTCTCTACGGTCGTCAAGTACAGATACCTCATAAGAGAAGGTCAAATCAGAAATTACAGCTCTTGGAGCTAGTACATACAGATGTGTGTGAGATGCCTACACTCTCTTTAGGAGGTTCAAAGTACATATTGTCATTCATAGATGACGCCACCCGCAAAGTGTGGGTTTACACTCTCAGAAAGAAGAGTGATACGTTTAAGGCTTTCACTAAGTTTGTTGCACTAGTTGAAAATGAGACAGGCAAAAAACTGAAAGCCTTACGATCTGACAATGGTGGAGAGTACTTGTCCAAAGAATTTCAAGAATTCTGTGAGGCAAAGGGTATCCAAAGGGTTTTGTCTGCACCATATGATCCTCCACAGAATGGTACAGCTGAAAAAATGTTCAGGACCATTCAAGAGAAAGTCAGATCCATGTTGTCACATGCTGCATTGCCCCACACATTTTGGGCTGAAGCTGTAAAGACAGCTGTGCACCTTATTAACAGGTCACCAAACAAGAGACTATGTGGTGGTGTGCCTGAACAAGCATGGACGGGCAAGCCTCCGTCTTACAAACACCTACGGGTCTTTGGTTGTGTCGCGTATGTGCATGTACGCAGGGAGGACAGAACTAAACTGGATCCAAAGTCTCTTAAATGCATATTCCTAGGTTACGGTGACAAAGGTGAGATGGGCTACAGGATTTGGGATCCCAAGAACAGAAAACTTATACGCAGCAATGATGTCGTGTTTGATGAAACCATCATGTTCAAGGAACCTGTTGTACAGCAGGAACCTTTAAAAGTAACTATTGATGATGACAGGCATCATGGGCAACACAGACAGGCTGTAAATCAGCCACAACAGCAGCATAATCAGCCATTAAATGATGCTGCAGCAGATCCTAATGGACAGCCAGTTATGGGAGAAAACATCCCAATGGATGAGGCACAGTTAGGTGATCTTCCTGACATGCAAATGCAGCCAGGAATCATGGAACAGCCACCTTATCTGGGTGATGAACAGGCTGGACAGCCAGCTCAAGATGATGGTCTTTGGGTTAGAAGGTCAACCAGACAGACGGCAGCCAGAAAGATTTGTTCCAGGCATTGATTATTTGATGCTCACTGATTGTGGAGAGCCTTCATGCTACAAAGAGGCTAGGCAGAGGGCAGACAAGGTTCAATGGGATCTTGCTATGAAGTCTGAAATGGACAGTCTTCACAAGAATGGCACTTGGGAATTGGTACCCTTGCCTACTGGTAAAAAGGTACTGCCATGCAAATGGGTTTATAGACTTAAAGTCACACCTGGTGAAAAGCCAAGGCATAAAGCCAGACTGGTTGCCAAAGGGTTCAAGCAGGAATATGGTGTTGACTTTGAGGAGATATTCTCTCCCGTTGTCAAGATGACAACACTCAGAACTGTATTAGCATTGGTTGCACATGCAGATATGGATTTGGTCCAAATGGATGTCAAAACAGCATTTCTTCATGGTGATTTACATGAGGAAATTTTTATGCAGCAGCCAGAGGGTTTTACAGTGAAGGGCAAAGAGAAGCTTGTATGCAGACTAAAGAAAAGTCTTTATGGTCTAAAGCAGGCACCCAGGGAATGGTATCATAAGTTTGATACATTCATGCGAACCCAGGGTTACAGGAGAAGTGACATTGATCACTGCTTATATACCAAGAAAGCTTCAGATGGCAGTTTACTTATCCTCATTTTGTATGTGGATGACATGTTAATTGCTGGAAAATCTCATAAGGAAATGAATGCCTTGAAAAAGAGATTGCACCAGACCTTTGATATGAAGGATCTTGGTGATGCCAACCATATATTGGGTATGCGCATACTTCGGGATAGGGAAAAGCGGTTGCTATACTTGTCTCAGAAGGAATACATTGGCAAGGTCTTGCAGAGATTTCACATGGAGGGGGGGAAGAGTATTGGTACTCCATTACCTCCTTATGTGAAAATCAGCGCTTTGGACAGCCCTCAGACAGATGCTGAGAGAGCTGAAATGTCAAAGATTCCGTATGCATCAGCTTGTGGCAGTCTCATGTATGCTATGGTTGCAACCAGGCCCGATATTGCGTTTGCAGTGGGAGTGGTTAGCAGATACATGGCTAAACCTGGCAAGAAGCATTGGAATGCAGTGAAAGGTGTCATGAGATACCTAAAGGGTACACAGGACTTGTGTATATGTTTCGGCAGTCAAGATGCAAAAGTGCAGGGTTATACAGACTCTGATTATGCCGGTCACCCTGATACCCGGAAGTCTACTACCGGCTATGTTTTCACTTTCACTGGAGGTGCAGTGTCGTGGGTATCTAGAATGCAGCAATGCGTTGCTTTGTCTACTACAGAAGCTGAATATATTGCAGCCACTGAGGCGTGCAAGGAAGCTATATGGCTATCTCGGCTAGTGGCAGATTTGGGCTACTCTAGTGATACTCCATTGTTGCATTGTGACAGTCAGAGTGCCATACAGTTGGCACGAAATCCTGTTTTTCATGCAAAGACGAAGCACATCGACGTGAAGTATCATTTTATCAGGGAGGTGCTTGAGAACAAGCAACTTCAGCTTGTGAAAGTTCACACTGATGACAATCCAGCAGATCTGTTGACAAAAGGATTGGCTGCTGAGCGGTTTGCACACTGCAGACGGCTCATGGGTATTGGATAAGCAGACCAACTGGTCCTGTACATGATGATGTATATTGCTGTTTTTTCTTTTACTCTCTCTTATGGGCACACTGCCTTTAAGTGGGAGGTTGTTGGGGTAAAGGCACTGGCCACCCTTGTAACAGTATTAATCTAGTACTACTAAGTACACTAAGTACACATTGTACTTAGGTACTTAGTGGCCCTAGTCTTATCCATATATATACTAGTGTGTGTACTTGGGGAGGTACCACTCATTCCTTTATCCCCACCCACTGGTGTGTGACTACTGTGAGTGTGTCTCTCTACTCCCTACTCTATCTCTCCCTCACACTCTCCATCTCACAAGCAATCAAAGAAAGATTGCTACAGAGAACGCCTAAAAGAGCCAAATAGAGAGAAAGCAGGATCACTAAAGACTTTACAATTCCTACATGTCCATAAAGTCCATGGTGCCCAGTAGCGAACCCAAACGAAGAAAAGGCGAAACTCCGCTCTGGATGGGATGAAACCCAAATAACCAGAAGAACTTTTCAAAAGGAACAGATGGGAATCTTGCTCGTAGTCGCTGTCGAAGCAAATAAAAAAACTCACGAGAGCACGGACAATGCCAAAACAAGTGCACAGTCTCCGAAGAAGCATAACATTTGGGACAAAGTGCAGGAGCAATGTGTTGATGAGCTAATAGTTGTCTAGATGGAAATACTCCCAAAAGAACTCGCCAAAAGAAAACCTATTGCCGAAGCAGTACTTTATAGGCCCAAAGTTGTAATCTTTTCCTCCACCACTTGTCTGGGCGATGCATTCGCCAAACAGAATCACCTCTCTTTGAAACCCAAGGTTGAGGCATAAGGATTTTATACAATGCAGGTACAGTAATCTGAGATAGCCTCAAAGGACGAGAAGAGAATCCTAGAGAAGTCAAAGTCCAATCTTTCCAGCGGTCTTGGAGTCCTAATCATAAGAGCCCAAGGCTGATCACCTTGCAGAAATTGCAGCAACATTTTCCCCCTGTGGGCAAGAATATGCACATGAATATCCGTGATGTTCAATCCACCATGCATCTTGGGAGAACAAATGTGATGCATCGAAAGCAGCCTGAGATTTTCTGCCATGTTTGGATTGCCATAAGATTTCCATAAAGACAGACATGAAAGATGTAAGATCTGCTTTAGTGAACATGATCAATGGCAAGTAAAATTGAATATATGCCACAAGGATGGATTGCGCTATTCGAAGACGAACATGTAACGGCAAGGTTGCCAGTTTCCAATACTCAAGCTTTTTCCGAAGCTTAGCCAAAACCCAATCAGTTTGTTGTCGGCGAGTGAGTTCCCACCCCAAAGGGTAACCAAGATGACGAACAAACTGAGTGGGTGGAATGATATCCTCGGGTCATAATAGATTATGCCAGTCTTTGGAATGCAAAGGGAGCAGCTTAGATTTCTGAAAATTAAGATGAAGACCAGTTGCCAAACCATAAATAGAGAGGGCCTGCATCAAGGCACCAAGATCATGGGGCGTATTCTTCGGGGTAAAGAAAGAATCATCAGCATAAGCTTGAGCAACCATGCTGGTATTAGCATCCAATTCCAAGCCATGAAGTGATCCTGTAACCACAAGGTGAATACACACACACACACACACACACACACACACACACACACACATATACACACTTTTTTTTTTTGGTAAGAAGAAATATTTTATTGTTGTGAAATAATTACATTCATAGTTACTCCAAAAACGGAGTAACTACTACTCACCGAAAATCTTAGTATAAGCCATGTATACATCATGATCAATCAAATGAGTCTGAAAGCAATCATAAAACGATTGCCGCAGAGATCTTTTGGAAAAAACTAAAGATGGAAAAGTAGGATCACTAAAGACTCTATGATTTCTGTTCATCCATAGAGCCCAAAGTGCCCAGTAGCGCACCCAAACAAAAAATAAATCAAAACCGTGTCTAGCGGGATGAAAACCAAATAACCAGAAGAACCTACCAAAAGAGTAACAGTAGGAAATCTCGCTCGAAGCCCCTGACGAATGAGAGCGAGGAAATCACAAGTATGTGGACAGTGCGAGAAAATGTGAGGCAATGATTCAGCAGGATGTAGACATTTGTGGCAAACAGCCGGGGCAATATGTCTATGCGCGAGTAAGTGCCTAGATGGAAAAATGCCAAGTAGGACTCGCCAGAGGAAAAGTTGTTGCCGAAGAGGGACTTTATAAGGCCAAAGGAGACGCAGCCGCTTTCTCCACCACTTTGATGGGTGATCCATATGCCAAACAGAATTGGCTCTGTCAAAAACCCAAGACGGAGGTAACAACACTTTATACAGAGAAGGCACTGTGATATGTGACAGCTTAAAAGGACGAGTTGAAGAAGAGGAAGAATGAAGAGTCCAATCCTCAAGCCTATCTTGAAGTTCCAAACGAGGTATCGGCAAGAAAGGTTGAAGCATTTCTGAAATTTTGTGCCATAAAGGACGATAATGAGCTCCCAAACCATACTTGCTAGCAGCCGCAGAAAAAGATAAAAGAGTGTTATCATCCTGAAGTACATCCGTCACAGAAGCAATACCTTTGAAAGATATAAAATAAACGCTTGGGTTCTTGTATAGCCAAAGGAGGGTGAAATACTTTGGACCAATAAATATTCTCAGCCCTCAAGGAATTTCCCAACAAAGAATCCCTACCATTCCATTCCAAGTGAGATAAGATATGCTTCCTATCAAGAAGCAAACGAGAGACAAAAGGGTAGCCTCTGATCTTGCCTTGAATAGAGCCAAATAGAAAATCCCACTGTGTAGGCTGCCAATGCCCAAAAGCAGAAGTATCAATATGCAACAAAAGAGAGCGGATCATGTAAGCCCAAGGCTGATCCCCTTGCATAAAGTGCAACATCATTTTTCCCCTGTGAGCAATTATATGCATTTGAATATTGAGTATGTTCAAACCCCTGTGCATCTTTGGAGAATAGAGACGATGCATAGAGAGTAATCTGAGACTTTTCTTGCCATTTTTTGAACGCTAGAAAATATCCATGATAGCAGACATAAAGGAAACCAGATTTGCCTTAGTAAACATGATGAGGGGCAGAGAGAATTGTATGTATGCAATCAAAATGGATTGCGTTATTCGCAAACGAACATGTAATGGCCAAGTTGCAAGCTTCCAATATTCAAGTTTTTTCCTAAGCTTTGTGAGCACCCAATCAGTTTATTGAGAACGAGTGAGTCCCCAACCTAGAGGATAGCTAAGATGTCGAATCAATTGAGAAGGTGGAACAATTTCCCCAGGCCATAAAAGATTATGCCAACCTTTAGCATGCAACGGCAATAGCTTGGATTTCTGAAAATTCACATGAAAACCAGCAGCTAAGCCATATGTGGAAAGGACCTGCATAATTAAAAAGAGATCACTTTGAGTATTTTGCGGGGTAAAGAAAGAATCATCAGCATATGCTTAAGCGATCATGCTACGTCTGCCAGGAATTTCCAATCCATGCAACATGCTAGTGTCCAAAAGGTGGTCCATATATTGAAGCATTGGATGAGTGGCTATGGCAAATAGTAAAGCACTAAGGGGACAGCCTTGCCGAACAGAACAACCAAGAGTCTAGGTTGTAGAAATATCCCCTAAAAGTATGTAGGTAGCTTTACTATCTTGATATAGCCAATTGATAACTTGCTGCATTTTTGTGCCAAATCCCAAGCCCTGCATCGTTTGTGAAATAAAGTCCCACTGAACAGTATCAAAAGCTTTGGCAATATCAACTTGCAATAGCAAAACATCCTGCTGCATATATTTGGCATATTCTATTCCAACATAGGCATTAGCAATGTTGTCTGTGATATGCCTACGAGGAATAAAACCATATTGCGCAGGATGCAATCCATCATGCAAATAGCCTTTAATTCGATCAACAATCATTTTGGTAGTAAATTTGTAAATGATTGGCATAAGCATGATAGGTCTCCAATCAGCCAAAGATTCACAGATGTGCTTTTTTGGAAGGAGTTTAATAAGATCTCTCTTCCATGTGTCTAGCATTTTCTGATTTTGCCAAGCAGAATTCACCATATGCAGCAAAGTATGCTTCAAAAGAGGCCAATATTCTAAAAAAAACTCAACTATAAGACCATTCCATCCTGGAGATTTCCATCTACCACAGGATTTAATTGCATCTGACAATTCCCTCTCAGTGAAAGGTTCCTCCAATTCCAAAGCTTGAGTAGTGGAGATAATAGGAGAAACATGCTGTAAAAGTAAATTTCTTGCAGACAAAACCTGTTGCAAGGGAGGATCTGCATCACCAAATTGTTGAGAGAAATGATGTACATAGATAGAAGGAAGCTGTGACCGTGATGTAGTCCATCAACCATCAGGGATAAGCACCTTGCAAATGTTTGTTTTTAATCTCTTCTGATGCAGGCTTTTAAAAAATTGTTTGGAAGAACAACCTTTATCTAAGAAAGCTCTTCGTCTTGCTCTGGTCTCCCATTTAGCAAGTTTCCTGTGATCATTGATTTGGAGACAATGTTTAGCTTGGCATAGTATTGTTGCTCATGCAAGGACAAAGGACGAAAGTGACTTGAGTTTAGTGAAGTCTTGGCAAGTCAATTTAGCCTGAGCAACAGTTTCTCTCAGAGTCTTCATGTAAGACTTGCCATAACCTCTAATTACAACTTGCATTTTGGAAACAAAAGAATCCCATGCATTATCAATATCAAAGTGGCTCTGAGAAGACAGAGATTGATAGGCTTTAGCAACCATTGCCTTGAAAGCAACATGCTGCAAATAGCTATTGTTCACAATCAGATGTTGCCTTTGAGGCAGTCCATCATCTGGCATATCATGAAAAGATAGCCTCAACCATAACGGTGCATGATTTGAATGCACAAAGGCATAGTCAACCCACATTTTGCATGTAAAATCATCATTTTGTTGCAGAGCTACACTATACCAGTGATCCAAACGTGCCTGATAAGAAGAAATGGCATTATGTTGAAAAGTGTATCCAGGTGACAGGTTGCAATTCCTTCCAAAGATCAACCAAATCAAGATGAATCAGTAATTGAGACCATGCATGCCTTTCAGAGGTTAACATATGAGTATTTCCTGATGTATTGTCACCTTGTTGCGGAGCAGTATTGAAATCCCCACATATAAAGGCATGATATCTCCAAGGATATCATTGCATGGCATCCCAGATTGCACTTCTATCCCGAGAAGATTGAGGTGCATATACAGAAGCAAATTCAAACACCTCGCCTTGAATGATGCATTGAAGAATAATCCATCTGCCTTGATTGTCATTTAAAGCAATAACTGGCTGAAGCTCATGCTTAATCAGAATGACTACGCCTGAGAAAGAGTGCTCCCCAGCTTAAAAGATATCATAGCCGCAGTAATGACCTGTCTTTCCTGCATAGACATGTTGATTGTGTACACACACACACACACACACACATTCCTAACATATATTATATATATGACATGTTTATATGTTTTAAGCGTTTCATATGTAATTTGTATGTTAAAAATAAATAATATATATGTTAATTTTTGTGTGTATATCTTTGAGATGTTTCATTTATAATTTATTTCACATAATTTGTATTAACGAATTTGTATATCGTATATCTGAGATGTTTCATCTATTAGAAATTTCATATAATATGTACGCAGGAAATTTGCCTAATGTACACACACACACACGCGCTTGCGCGCGCGGGCGCCGCGCGCTCACGCAAGTACTGTTTCAATGAAACATTTTTATTGTGAGTATGGCCCTCTGCCTTCTACCTACATATGCTTCAACCAAGGGCCCAATGGTCGATGTCCATATGCCACTAGCCAAAAGATTCAAGCTAGTGTGTTCGTGAGGGGGTCCAAAGAGAGCAGTGAGCTCATGGGTGAAAATTTTGACCCTATATTTTTATGCCCAACTGTTTTCGGTGTCTCCTCTACTTTAGGTGAGGCCCATATCGTTTACAGTATGTTGAAGTGTCACTAAACAGAAGCATATGTTCACTTAGTATCTCTTCCAGAACAAGAGCTCTCCCATTGCTTGAAGAGATTACTACCGTATACTGCAATCCTCTGGGTTGTATGAAATTCAATACCTCAATTCAAAAGGGACTGCCTATTGTATCATCTCTAGTACGTAAAATATGTTGCTCAAATCTCCTACCTACCAGAAGATACAAGAGGAGACTGGGAGGTCACATCAGTTATAGAATGTATGTTTTTTCACATCTATCATGGAGTTGGAGTCTTTATTGACATAGGTATAGACTTAAAGGTGGTGCCCGAATTTAATTTTCTAATAGAGCCTTCCCTTCTGTCTAAACTATCCACTCCCTGCTTTCCTGGCTTTGTTCTTTTTGTTCAGCTTTGCTTCTGTTTAAGTTAGAGATTTCCCTTCCTTCAAACAGGCACTGGGATAAATGAGCAACAGGGCCACAAAACTGTATAGCTGCATTCAAATCTCATCCTATCTAAGAACTAAATGAAGCATGACCATCATAATTGCAGTGAAGTTTTTAAAATTGTTTTTTTTCTGGCTCTTTGAAGCAGAGTTGTCAAGCTTGAGACTGACTTGCTATGACGAAAGGTACCTTGAAAAAGTTGAGCATGAGAATGTATAGTCATATTATTTGGTGCTTGTGACACCCTATATGCTAGGGTTAAGACTTATATTGATTTGTGTAGGTTGTGCAACTGTACTCATGCTTGGACAAAATTAGCTCAGTGGAATGGGCACCTGACTCAGAGTATATCCTGTGTGGCCTTTACAAACGTGCAATGGTGCAAGCCTGGTCTGTATCACAGCCTGAGTGGACATGCAAAATCGATGAGGGTCTTGCAGGAATCTCTCATGCACGATGGAGCCCTGACAGCCGGCACATAATTACCACTTCAGACTTTCAGTTACGGTTAACAGTATGGTCATTGGTAAACACTGCTTGTGTGCATGTGCAGTGGCCTAAACACGCCTCTCGAGGCATCTCCTTTACAAGGGATGGCAAGTTTGCTGCAATTGCAACTCGGAAAGACTGCAAGGATTATATCAATCTGTTAGCCTGTCATTCGTGGGAGGTCATGGGCACATTTTCTGTTGATACAATTGAACTTTCTGATCTGGAGTGGTCTCCTAGTGACAGCACTATTGCTGTTTGGGATTGCTCACTTGAGTATAAGGTACGTATGATTCTGTTGGTTGCATGTTTTGCTGCACTTTAAATCATTAATCGGGTGAAAAATTGCATTTTCATCTTTTCCCTATTCTTTTTTTTTTTTTGGGAGCAAAAGTATTTGTATGATATATTTGTATTATCTTTTCCCTATTCTTAGCTAAGGCAACCTGAGGAACTGTTTGAAAGGGCTAAGTTTTAATAATTTGTAATGGTAAAAGGCCACTTTCTTGCTTTGATACAATGCCATGATTGTGTCTGAGAAAGATAAATTTGATTATTGGCATGCTTGTCATCTTCATGAATTTATGGATTTTGTATACACATGAAAGAATCTTAGACACTTTTGGTCTCGTTCTCCTACTCGTAAAAGCAGAAAGTTGGTAACCAGTCTTCCAGGATTTAAAAAATTCCCTTGCAACACACTAAAAAGCAAGTTGCATGGATTTTCAATTTACATCTTCCACAGAAAAAAGTTTGAAGTGGCATGAAAAGTTTTCATATAGTATGTGCTCATGTGTGCATGCATGCATGCATGCATGAGAAACTCTATAAGTAGATAGATAGATTGATGGTGGATAAATAGGTAGGTATGTAATATATATACATACGCATATAGATAGATAGCTAAGTGCATAGGATCATGCCAAGTTGCAAGGTGATACTTGCTAGCTATTTTGTTTCAAATCTATCCTCATGTACATGCAATTCTTTTGGCAATCATCCTTTTGTATTTCCTAGTCCCTAGAGAAAGCAATAGAAAATTATACAAGGATTATTATTTCATCTCGGATGATGTGCTTTTAAAATTATACAAGGATGATGCGAAGAAAATTATAGAAGGATCATCCTTTCATCTCGGATGATGTGCTTTTAAAATTATCTATGCAGTTCTTGTGGGGCTGATGATTTATGGCCACTATTTGAAGAAACTGAAGTTTATGAGTATCACGAATTTCCTCTGATAAACTGAGGATATTGTCTGGCATTTTGTAAACTCATAGGCAGACCTTAGCATTGGTAGAGAAAGAAAGAAAGAAAGAAAGGTATATTAACTTCTTCGAGAGGCCTCGCAGGCCTATGAGACAAAGTGCAGAATCAAAAGTGACACATACTCGTACAAGCCGCAAAGGGCTGAGCCAAAGGGCACACTAAGACCCTTTGCTGGTACTATACTAAAATACAAAAAACATGTAATCTCCAAATCTAGAAGTAGTTATCAATAGCTGTACTCAATCAATCTCATATAACGACTCAGAAGACATATCCAGGTGCCATGGGGCTCTCCTGTGAGCTGCAAAAATGTCTCGTATCTCTGTCTGTCTAGCCGTCTCACGCTGCGGTGGGGGGCATGGTCTTCGGGCTCTCTGTATCCTATGGGCCATGTCAATAGTGACACCTCTGGTTGAGCGATCTCCTCCTAGTAGAACAGTGAGAGGCTGAACCTCCATCACACGTGCTCTAGTCCGTCACCACATCATGGGTGGCTCTACAATCTCTGGCTGTGTCTCCCCTCATCGTTGTCTCGTCTCACTGTGGTCCATACTGCCCCTCATGTCGTCGATCTCCTCATCCTCTATCCCGACATGTGACATGTCCAAGGCCAGACTCGAATGTGTAGAAATCTGTGATGTGTCGTTGACCTCGATCCATCTCAACCCCTTGCTGGGTTGCCCTCTCTCCCTCTATGATTTGGCGAAGGAGCCTCTCTATGACGTCTCATCTCCATCAAGTAGAGACCAATGCAGACTTGGTCCTGGAATTGAATCAATCTATAGAGGCCCGAATCCAAGCCCCTCTTGGAAAAGGCAGTGGTAGCGTCCTCGGATCTCATAGTAAACAGGGCATACACATAAGAAATGCTCCTCTGTCTCTACGTCACCCAATGTGCATAATTTGCAGATCCGTTGCTCCCTAGGTGTACCTACAGCTCTCCGTGTCTCAATGCTCAGCTGATGGGATGAGACTCGCATCTGCCCAATAGCAATCCTAAGAGCATGTGATACTCGCGTGTCCTCCAGATACTGGGGGTTTGATGATCACTCCGCCCCTTGGGTTGAGAAGTGGAAGGCATAGAGGTAGAAGCATTCCCATTTGAAATAACTGGTGCTTTTTCCTTTTCCTAGGTTGCAATGATTGGCTTGTTGGCCTTATTTTTGCCTACAGAAGAACCAGCAGTGTGTTTAGTTTGCATATGAACATGCATAGCATCCGGAGGCATTTTTGTATAACACGAGAGGACATTGGGAGGTGGCCATGTGCCCAAAGTTTTTACATTCAAAGCAAGTTCTTGCAAACAACCCCCATTTGAGCTTATAAAATGCACTCCCCATAGCAACATGATTCACTGTAATAGAATAAGATTCTGGAGTGGGATTTTTAGTATCCCACAGGATGCAAAACCTATTTGAATTCCCATTTGGTCTTAGTGGACACACCACCTTGCCTAAATAAGCTGCAATTTTTGGCAAAAGCAAGGCCAAACATTGAGGAAAATCAACTACTTCACCCACACCGGATAGAGATGACGAATCAAAGCTTGATAATCCCTTGTGGGTGACCATGGCAAAACATGGTGAAACCGGCCCTCAATAAATTAAAGTGCAGTAAACTAACAAGTAACCAGTCAACACTATTACATTAACAATTCAGCAAAAGTATTACCAGTAGATTGGGAGCTAGAGTGCCCCTGCACCAAGACAAAGACACAGATTGGCCCCAAACCTTGGCGCCCCTTTCGGTATTTCTTTAGTTAAGTGAGAGGCGCTGAATTCTAGGCTACATAAAGGATACATTCCTTCTTACAATTGGGGCATTGCACATCCCATTGGGCATCCACATACCTTGCATAGCCTTTACTGTTCACCTCTCTCACTAAACCTGGCAATAAGAATCCATCTCTATTCCAGACTGACTGCACTCAGCCTGGAACTGTTACTAGCAGCCCACTCAGCCCCTCAGTTCCCCACAGCTGTCACTAGTGCCCAATTAGCCAACTATGTGCTCAAAGCAGAAAAAGGAAGCATACACAAGCTTTCTACTCTGACTAGGACTGCCATGACTAGTAGTCTCTCACCCTAGGGGTCGCACATATCTTGATAAAAAAACTTGTTTTTCATAAGAGAACTGGCACCACAACACAGCAAACACTATGGCAGTCATACATGTACCATCCCTCTCGGGGTTCTAGGGATACTTCCCATTCCAAGCATGGATTCCGGACCCCTGCCTACTCAGCAATGAGGCTGTACCAAAGATGTGCCGTCTGCCTAGCAACCATTGCCTGCATGTGACCCATCTCCTAAAGAAACCAAAAACATATTCCCACACAGAATATGTTACCTGCCAAAGCCAGCAAATAGGATACACAATGAATTCGAACTCAATTGCATTCAGTGCTCTTCCCACTCATAATAGGGATCAATATCACAACACATTAGCCCCATGTGACCATAGGCCACCATTCTCAGTGCAAACACTTGCATTTAACCTGGGAGTGGTTACTAGCAGCCCTAACAAGGCCACCCGCTCTCTACACAACCACAAGTGTCCATAGAGTCACTGGTATATCCAAACAATCAGTGAAAGCATAACTAAACTGCCCATGATGGTCAGAAGCACGAACAACCTCTACAAGCATTCATTGTGATCATCCTACCAAGCAAGTCTCTTAAAAAAAACAACCCAATGCTCGCGAGCAAACACAAGAGAGCATGTGTGAACCCTTTACCAGCCTGGAGTTAATCCCAATCTCTTCCACAAGCCAATTCACAACTCCCTGCTAGTTTTTCAGCTCACATGGCCACGTAGTTAGCTACACCAAGCACCCTTGACCCAAATGCCTATACATGCAGCCCAAAGTCTTTGCAAATAGCTCACATGAGCTGAGTAATAGGCCAGCACCAGCCCCTTCACCCGTACAAATTGTACGGCAAATTTGTGCAGAAGAATTCAGCTTTGTCAAGAAAGCCACGAGAATGCATTCAGCAACAGCCAAGAGCATCGTGCACAAGCTTGGAGAATCCATACTGCAAACCATGCATACTACCTGTTGTAGCAGCGAACAACTGAACCGTATGGCAGGCTGTACCAATTGCTGTACGATTCTGTACTAGCATCAATTAATGGACCCGTAGGTCGTACACAACTTCTCAATTCCCTTCCATATTGTCGTACGGGCACTAGCTATCTTGATTCTCCTTTTGCCCGTGCGGAAGAGCCTGGGAGATCCCGTTGTCCCATACATGATCTTGCTACCCCACATTTTAGTTTTCCCCTAGGGGCTTTCATTTGCCCCTAAGCCCATAGTTGGTCAACACCAATGACCAACTTAGAGCTCATTTGCCCCTTGCCCCCTCTAGTGGGACCAAACCAATGACAAACTTCGATTTCTAAGGTTCTTTGGGTCCCTCTTGGCCCTAGACCGTACATTTTCCTCCAAGGCACAAATGCTACGGGTTCTAGCACATCAAGCAACCCTTGACCTCGCCCCTTGTTTTTCCAGGATCCTGCCCACATGCAGGCCAACATGCATGCACTAGAAATCACGCCCTCGTGACACATGGACCATCTATTGTCCATAAAGAAGTGGAGAATGTTCAAGGAGCATCTGCTTTGCTGTTCATCAACCATTATAACTTCAAAAAAGCCCCGGGCTGCATTATTCACCTTGCGAACAAAACAACCACCTAATGTTTTGGTTAACCAGTTACCCACATCTGCTGCAACCAGCATACGTGTTGGGGAAAAAATAATTACAGCATGTTTTGCATATTCTCGCACTGATCTACTATGTCATCAACCTCCACCATAATCCTAACAGTGGGGGTATAATCCTTCCAATCCTTGCATGTATCTTCAAAGCCCTCATGAATAACATCGTAAATAGTTGAGCCTCAAGCGAGGCATGCACAGGGTCATCCTGACCCAAGTCCTGCTTTTGCTTTTTGTGTGAATGAGTCTTCATTGAAGCCATGTAGAACAAGCAAGCTGAGGATAATTGACAGCAAAAGAGAAAGCCCCAAAGGAGCTGGAAAACGGTAGCAAATGGTATAACTGACAAGGGAAGGGGCCCAGGAAAAGGAAAAGGAAGTGCACTCAGGATACAACAGATATAGGAAGTCATTCCGCCAGAGTGGATTGATACAGATGACATGCCGCTTATAGAGTCCATTTGGTGGGGAGCGTTCTCAAGGACGGGCATTCCATTACAGGTCATTGCATTGTAGGATGCACATGAGGAACCCTTGTCTTTGATGTTCAGTCTGGAGGTAGACTTATTAGATCTTCTGATGATATTCTTTTGGAGGTTGCATTTCAGTCTGTCATGATTGCATGATTTATGGAGTGGGGCAAGGATTCACAGTGGTATCTTGACCTTGATCCTATTCTCCTTGCGTTGGGGTCTTGGAGACTCTGGCTATATGGTGGTTCCCCTATTAGGTTCTTGCAGTGGGACCCAAGGGAGTTGGAATGGATTGAGGAGGGGCACCGAGAGAAGAGCTTTCCCTTCTTTCGATTTACAGTTAGGAATGCCCGGAGATTTCAGCTCTGCAGTAGAGGTTGGAGGCCCTCTAGAGCACCACACTGGGATAGTTTTCAGATTTCCGCAGATGTGCGGAAGAACTTTTGGTGTAGGCTCTGGAAACCCCTTAGGAATAGAAAGGTCACTCTTTTCTTTTGGCTTTCTATTCATCGAGGGATTGTAGTGAACCTGTGGAGACCCAGGTTCGGGGCTGACCCTACTTGTCCTCGTCGTCACATGGCAGTTGAGAGTCAGTATAGCATTGTCTTTGGGAGTGCAGACAGGCGAGGATGATCTGGAAAGGTGTTGCTAGGATTTTCAGCATCTTTCATACATCACCTTTCTATAGGACCTGGGGTTCAGTGGCTTGGTTATCTCTTATTGGCCCACAGGTGTTCTTCGAGAGACATGATCCAGATCCAGCTTTCATTGTACGGCGACATTCAGTGGAGTCTTGCTCCCTCCAGGATGTTCCCCACACTCCTTTCAGAGTTGCTCATGCCTCAGTAGACACGTCTTGGGAGACTTTTGCTAGCATTGCAGCTTGGCATATTTGGAGAGCCAGGTGTACAAAGGCGATGGAGGTTATCCAGGTTCACCCTTCCCAAACTATGGCCAGTATTTGGACTGACATAGTACACACTCTAATGGCCATTTGGGCGAGCATGCATGGATCCTTCAGAGCAGCCACTGCCAGGAGAGTTACTTTTTTTAGAGTTTGGAGGGGATCTCCCTTCTTCTCTGAGTTGTCTTTAGGGTTGAGATGGCTTTTTCAGCCTCCGCCTTGGTTCTTTATTAGCTCACTTTGAGCTGTTTTTTCATGCATTGCATGATGTACTCCCGCTTTTGAGCTTGCTCTCAGTTTTCATTCATACTTAATGAAGTAATTTTCTTTTGTAAAAAAATTTGCATATATAAAAGGTTTAATTGTTTCAAAGAAATTTGAGATTCCAGAAGTTGTCTAATAATTACTAGATATTTATTCCCTTTTGTAATAACTTTTCATTAAAACTTTGAGGGCTTCATCAGAGACATGAAGGTTATTAAAGATATCATTGCATAAAGAGAGCTTATACATAGCCTTCATCACCATATATGTGATGATGTGTTCGTGCTCATATTGGACTTTCAACCCCTACCCTTTGTAGCCACGTTCTGTCTTTCTTTCTTTTCTTCTTTCAACCCCTACCCTTTGTAGCCACGTTCTATCTTTCTTGCTTTTCTTCTTTCAACCCCTACCCTTTGTAGCCACGTTCTGTCTTTCTTGCTTTTCTTCTTTCAACCCCTACCCTTTGAAGCCACTTTGAATTATCTCCCAAACATACTTGCATGAATACATTTTGAAGGTTGGGAAGCACAAAGAGCAATCACTGGATTGTTTGGATTTACAAAAACAAATAGCTTAGGAAGAAATTTCAATTTGCAATCTATGCTTTGGAAGTAAGTGGAACAGCTATTAAGAGCTGATTATGTGACTTCATTTTGTTTATGCTTTGTCCTATCGGTCTTGTCTCCTGTGGACACCAGCATTTTGTTCCATTTCTCTTTTGGATGGGTTTAAGGCTTGAGTGTTGCCCTCTTTTGAATGGTCAATCGTTCAATCTTTGAAAATTCTGAAAAATCAATTATGTAGGTGCTTATATATTCACCAGATGGCCGGTGCGTATTCAAGTACCAAGCATATGAAAATGGTCTTGGTGTTAAGACAGTTGCATGGTCTCCATGTGGTCAATTTCTTGCTGTTGGAAGCTATGATCAAGCAGTTCGTGTTTTGAATCATCTTACCTGGAAACCTGTAGCAGAGTTTGTCCACTCCAATGTGGTCCGTACCCCTGCTACTGCAGTGGTGTTCAAGGTACTGGAAGCATCAAACATGCATACGTTAATCCTGTCATGGAGCTGTGCCCTTTCTTTTGTTAGCCAACAGTTTTTTATTGTTTGGATTGCATATGCTTTGGTAGGCTCCTTGTAATGACTGGGTATTATGTAAGCATAAATTGACAAGTTCTTCATTCGAAAATTCAGGAAATCGAAGAACCTTGGCAACCTGACATGTCTACTTTGTATCTTGGTGAAGATGGCATGCATAGTATGGTTCAAAATGGAAGTGGTGAGTTTTATCAAACCCTTGTGAACAATTTGATCCTGGGTTATTCTGAGTTCTGGCCAGCTTACGAATACAAGGCTTCAAGATACTAGGTGGTTGCTTTAACTGATGTTACCTCTTATGGTTGTGGTAATCCATGCTTAAAATCAATGCCCTTTCTCTTCTACTGCTATTGACAGTAGGCAATAGTTGATAGGACTAAGAAGTGATGGTAGTGGAATCTTAAAAAGTGATATAGGATGAAACTAGTCATGTTTGTGAGAGTATGTTGAGCACTCGTTATTATTACTGGAATTGTCTTTGACAAGGTAATTATTAATGATGGCTTTTGCATTTGTAGAGAATCCAAATGAGGGCCATGTAAGGGTTCGCTATAAAGTTATAGAATTTCCAGTAACATTGCCTTACCAGAGGCCTCTTGTGGACAAGCCAAATCCCAAGCAAGGAGTTGGTAAGATTTTAAGTAAACCTATCTATAAGCTGAATATGAACTCAATTGGCCTGCAATGTTTAACTTGAATATACAGTTTCTGTTGTATATCTTTTGAATTGTGAAATTTTAAAACAAGTTTCCATTATGGGTATGCACACTGTGCTTAAATGCGAAAGCAATTTGGATTCTACTGCTATATGTGATTTGAAAGCATCATGCAGGTTTTGCTTGCTTAGAGTCCGGAGTCTGGTGCAGCTCAGTCTCGACTATTCCAATTGTATTTTGCATATATGGATCTAGAGGCATCTGATGGATTTTAAGTTGTAATATGAGTTTTGCGAACAGAGTATACTTGTTACAAGGGATTATAGTCAGAAGATTCCTGAGGGAATTGTTTAGATTATTAAGCAACAAAAATAAGAACCAGTAACACGGAAACATGGCCATTTTTTCAACAAAATGAGCACCTTCTGATGAAGCAGAATGAGTCCCTTGTAATGAAATGGCTCTCAGAGAGTGTACAATTGGAATTCGGAAAGCAGAATCAGACCTTTAATCTCCATAGTGGATCTTGCCCTAAGATAGGGGTTCTTCTTCACAGCTCAAACCATGTGATTGTGGAAAATTTGAACTCCATGAAAAGAGAGAGTGTGTATGATATGCTTGGAGTCATTCCGTTTGGACAACTCCTGGCACGAAGAACATTGCTCCTGCTGTTTGTCATAGATGCCAGGCTCCATGAGAATCTTTGCTTCATCTTTTTTGGCAATGCCCTATGACTCGTCATTTTCTCCTTTCCTACAGCATCATCTCCAAGCTCAATTTTCTAATGCTTGCTTTGGCAAGCTGTTATGGCTTTTCGGGATTCATCCATGGAGGCCGGGATTTGATCTTTTCTTCACTTGGGTTCGATATTGGGAACTCTAGACTCTACGGAAAGACATAAATCATAGAGTTTTTGGAGATTCAACTTATTCCAAGATGCACTACTTCCGGATGTCGCTTAGGCAATCTTTCTATGATTGTCTGTGTGTTCGCGACATATAGATTCCAATGTTTACTTGTCCTATATTGAGGTTTTCTGATGCTGTAATTGCAAGTTCCCTCTTTGCAAACTGCCTCTTATAATATAAATTTCCATGGGTTTCACAAAAAAAAAGTATGTGCGCGGACGTGTCCGTGTGCATGTGATGAGGAGAACATCTCTTTCCTTGAATCAAGCATGATAGAATCATGACCTGTAACAAACAAGGGAGCTAACTCACACTCTCTCTACCTGTTATCTAACTCTAGATGCGGAAGCGTAAAGTAAAATAAAAGACACACTAATCTCATGTAAGAGAGAGAATGCGGGTTCGGGTTGCAATTGCCCCACCTACCCACCCCTGTCTGTAGAGAGTATTTGCTGTTTATTACTATCTGCCAATAGGCTGAGCTAAAGTGTTGCCAAAAAGGCTTAAAGTACAAGGCTGTAGATGAAAGGGCTGACCCTTCTTGGAGATGGAGATGGAGATGGAGAGAGACAGCTGCTCCTTTTTTTCTTCTTCTCCAGTCCATGCTGATCTGCTCCAAGGGTTGGTCAGGAATCTCAAGGGGTTGGAGTAGACTAGGCAACTGCCCATGAGCTACTTTGACCTTTTGGCACACCTGGCAATGCGTGACATGGTGGTGGACGTCATTATGAAGATGCCGCCAAAAACCTTCTTTCCAATTTCTTGACGGTTGCTCGGAACCAGGAAATTACACAAGGTGCTCACTAGATGATAGCTATCTCTCAAAGACCACGAGATCACAAAGGAGGAGAGAGGGGCCCAAACAGATTCATCAGCTTGAGCACCAGCAACATTCTATTATTGACTTTCTTTCTTGACGACACCAGCCCTCCCCAAAGCCATTGTTGGCTGATATCATCTCTTCTATTCTTAGTCGGTGTGTAGAGTTAGTTCCTTGGACATCATACATAGGTTCCAACACTCAGATGCACAATTGACCAACTGCCCCATTGAGGGAGATCTCTCTCCTCCTCTTTAGTGTTTTGGTTCTCATATGGACAGTCAGTTGTGTATCCTCCCCTCGAGATGGTGCGTTCTTTCTTGTCTCAGACATCAGCCTTGGGTGTGGTGGCCCGCTTTAGTGGGTCCACTCTCTCTCTCTCTCTACCGCTTTAGTGGGTCCACTCTCTCTCTCTCTCTCTCTCTCTCTCTCTCTCTCCCCCTAGCGAAAAAGTCACTATATGCAGTGATATAGGTGCCAAGCAAGGATGTCCCCTCTCACCAACACTATTTGGACTGTGCATTGATGAACTAGACTAGTGGAAATGTGTTGGGATATGTGTGATCAAGGGCTTGCTCTAGTAGATGATTGTGTGTGTGTGTGTAGAGAAGCACACTTAGTGCTATGGACCATGACACGTGGTGATGCAGTACAAGGCCCCCACTTGGGGAGATGCTTATGATGTAGGAGTCGCTATGATGTAGGAGTTATCTCCTTTGATGTAGGAGAGGTGCCTATGATTTAGGCCACCTCTCTCTCATTGCATAAAAGAGAGGCTTCCCTCTCAAATCAATGGAACACTCTTTTGGCTCATTTGTGTTCTCACTTCCTATTGTCATGATCCATTTTTTCTCTCCCACTCCCCAACAAAATGCAGGCTACATGCTCTTGTTGTCGTTATATGGAGGTGAGATGGTCGTTGATTGCAGATCTTTCATGTCGCACCGTGCGCTCTTTATAGCAAGGGGAAAAGGGTTTGCCTGCCGGAATGAGACAAACTTCTTGATGGAACTCGACAGTGATCTTTTGACAGAAATACATAGTTGACTGAAATACATAACATTGACCATTTTACCCAAAATGACCAAAATAAAGATTAAGTCCTTTGCACAAGTTGTGAGTTCTTCTGTAGGGCCCTTTGTGGTTGTAGACATAACACAACAGGGTGAACTCAAGCACACGGAGTCCACAAGAACAAATTGAGAACCTCCAAAGGAAGAACCGTGACCAAAAACGGTAGATGGTTAGTGTAAGCAAGCGCCTAGCCACACTGGAGACCTAGCTAGAGAAGCAATCTAGGCAAGAACGCATTCAAGAAGTTGTATACCAATGTGTGAGCGATTCCCCTTAGCAGGTTATTTCCAAGCTTGATAATTTGATTTCAAATGAAAGCTTAAAAAACATGTGGAAGTGCAAAGTGTTTAGGCAACATTGGCACTTCAAGGCCAACAAGGATACCCTCACCAAGAACAAACCAGAAAAGAGTATCGATGCTTAGTGCAATGAAAGAAACAGTGGTTTCTTGCCTTAACATGAACAAGAGCTCTTGGGTATCCTGAATAGCAATAAATCCAAAGTTTTGAATGAAGCTCTGTGAAAGGATGTCATTGTGTCTTATGAAGGACCCTAGTCTTTGGAAGTTTATATGGACACACTGCATGACGCTCGTGACCAGCCCACACCCATCTTAGACGACATCCCTCGTCACACCACTTGCATAGTCTTCATCACATCTTGCCGGAAGGAAGCCATCAAAAAATTACAAAACAGCAAAGCAAAGCATCAGAAGAATGTAGATGAGCGTCTAAGGAGGAGAAAGCTAGGGAGAAGTTTGCACTTAATGTGTGTATTGGGGGTTTGTCGGGGAGCATTGGGTAAGAGAGGATTTAAAAGTTTCTTTTACCATGTGAGCAATGTCGTGAAACTATAGCAAACGCCATGCTCATGCTCACTTGGGATACTACAGTAGTTGAGGCATTCCAATGCGCACCACGAAATCATGCCATTGTCACATTCAAGACACAAGAGGATAGGTCTGCAATCCTTTGCCAAACAAAAGTCTTAGAAGGCTCCAAGATATGGATAGTAGAAGACCTTGCTCCTGAACAACTTGAAAGAATGGCAAGTGGGTAGTATATCGTTAAGGCATTGCTCTCATTGAAGATTCGAATTGGCTAAGACACCAATGTGGATGTGGAGGCACTTAGTCCTTAATTGATGTAATACATAAAGTCTTCTAAGACACTAGGATGGACTCTAAGTCCTTAATTGACATTTTGGTTTTGATGGACTCTCAATCCTTTAGTGATTCTGTTTTTTAGTCTCACTTGAACTTGCAGTTGAAATACTTCTGGCTTCATGGGAGGAAGACAATGGGTACTTTAGTTTGCATCGACATTTCGGTCTTTCGTAGACTATAAATTACTTTCTTTCTTTCTCATACACCCTTTGGTCTTTGAAGACCTTGATACTCCCTCTCTAGATCGATGCCATCTTTCAAACGTTGACATATCTTCACAGGGTCTGGGCCCTTGTCCAGCTGGAGACTATTGAGAGTGGCACCAAATCATCTAGGCGATTAGTCGAGATCGGGGTTCGCAAGGCGTGCTATGCACGCATATCCAAATGGTTTGCTAGCCAGGGTATTCGGTTTGACCTCCTTCACCCCTCCCAGTACAGTTTGGACGCCCCGTCCCTCTAGATTTCACGAGATGAGATCAACCGTATCATACGGTTGGATCTACTCCAGCTATACACATCGCAGAGTTAGGGGGGGGGTAGGAGTTCCCCACCAAGATCCAAATTTACTGCAACGATCTCTTAAGAGTATCAGAGGACAGGATGATTATCAGAAGCTCATGTCCAGAGGACAGATGGGTCTCACATGCATTGAGGATTACCATCAGACAGATATGGGTCTTCTCCCACTAGTTGAGGATTGAGGCAGCGAGAGCCACATACACGCCTAGGGAGCAGAGGATATGTAGGCTATGCTCATGTGAGGTAAGAGATAGAGGAGCACGTCCTATGCATTGCATACTATGAGATTTGAGGACGGTACCATTGTCTTTTTTAGGAGGGACACGGTTTTGGGCCACTCTCTTGGCTGATCCACTTTCATGACCAGGTTTGTGATGGCTTCTACTTGATGGAGACGTGGCGACGCAGAGAGACCTTATTGCAGTAGATCAGGCAGTAGGAGGTGAGAGTGCCACAAGAGGTTGACCATGTGCAAGAACCCATGTCCCATATTTTTAGGCTTTATTGTCAGCCCCAAGACACAGTGGAGTAGAGGAGGAGACATCCAACACGAGGACATCATGGATCAGTGGGAAGAGACGGGATGGAGTAGTGGAGCCAAGGACACAGAGACCACACATGATGCATAGGTTAGCCAGAGCATGCACAATGGAGAGTCTGCCCATCTCAGCGAAAAAGCTAGGAAGCTACTTGGAAGGAGATTTTCGAACACCGCAACAAGGTACTGGGACTCGTACACAAACTAGTCGGACAAGTACTCACTGCATAACAAGTTTGTAATATTTTCTCGTTGGATGTAAGGGATTACTATTAGTTGATAGTGCTCGCTAGTCCCAAGATTCGAAAGGGTCTCATGCGGACTTTAGTCAGTTGTCATGTGCTCCTTACCTTGCTAGCCCCCCCCCCCCCCCCCCAACCTCCAAACACACACACACACACACACACACACCCCCCCCGCTTGGGATGCCTCTGTCGCACCATGCTAGCCTCTCCTCCATGGGCTCCGCCCCCAACCCACAGCCCTTCTCCTACCCTCTGTACGGTTGCGCAGACCGCTTCTACAGCACCTTGCCTTAAGCCCTCCACCTCGACTGCACTACAACCCCGTCCCCGTCCCCGTCCCCTTTGGCTGATTTGAAGGGAGCTTCTTCACCACAGTTGCAAAGTCGTAACGGAAGAGAAGAGCCAGATCTCGTGGATATGGTTGCGATCGCCTATACATTACTCTGAATCTCGTCCTTGCAGCTGCCTTGCAACCCAATACTAAATCCAGGCATACTCGTTGGTGCAGTACTGAACGGATGCATACCCGTAGGTTGGCCCAATATAGATGGCTCAGCTTGCGTAGAAGCAAAAAACTATGAGCCGAAAGGTGGCCTGGCATTCATCAAGGAAGTGCTCTGCGGCACAGAAAGGCATCACCCAAATCAATATAATCTCATGTTGGGGTGCATGCAAGGGTCCAAAAAACGGGCGCTCATATGCACGGCGTGCATTAGCCATAAACCCTCAGATTCGTCATCGGATTCATCACTTATGTCATCCACATCGGAGATCACTTACACAAGCCCACATTACTCCTCATCCTTCCTCTCACCTCTCCCTTTCAATCTGCCGTCTCTCCCGCCTCCAACTAGAATCATCTCACCTTGGTCTCAGTCATCTCCATATCTCACCCATCAAGCACCTGCCTACCATCTAGCCCCACCCCCTACTTTCATACCACGCCCTTTTCAGTTTCAGATTGCTCGGAGACCTGAGCTCCCACGAGCTGAGCCACCAAATGCTTGGGAGTCTCTGCTCATTGGAGGTGCACAGTGTACGAGCACAGGAGGTGGAGTTAACTCGCTTCACACAAGAGCAGGACTGTTTCACCCCAGCAGCAAGCTCGTGTCATACAGGAGCATGCTTGCATTATTCAAGAGCAGAATGGCCTCATCCCGAGACTTAGACATGACATTTCGTAGCTGCGGAAGGAGGTCACCACATACAGCTCCGGGAAGTACAACAGTGGCGGAGGCACAGATTGTGAGTATGCTATCTGTAATTGAGAGATGGAGTAGGATTCCCTCATTCACAACCTTGGTCAATAGATATTATAGTCTTTAAGGAGGTGGCATCCATAGTGATAACCTCGAGCAATGGGCTAGCAGCTGAGGCATAGATAGACACCATGTAATCGACTATTATAGAAACTGCTAGATGGGTAGAAGTTACAAAACGGGAGCCTTCAAAGGCCGTGGCTTCATCCACCATTCCAAATCATTAGTAGAGGTAAAATAAGGCTCTGAACAATAAAGTCAAAGGGATCCCCCATACAGCATCCACTTCCATCAAGAATGTAACCAACTTTGTGGCTTTTATGCTACAAGGCTCGAAACATAGTAAATTGAGAGACTCTATTGAGTAGGGCAAGACCCCACATGAGAGCAACCTTTCATCATCTACTTCAAGGACACTTATGAGGAAAGCCTTACCGTCATCCAGGTGGGTGGATGTGACGAAACAAGAATGCAACCGTTTCAGCCACACTCATGGAGCAGCAGTATAGGGCTAGTAAGGCTCTCAACGTTAGAGTACGTGGCATCTCGTGCACTGAAGCAACATCGATGAGCGATGTGACTACCTTTGTGGCTACCACTCTGGGGGTGGCATAGCACGAGATTGAGAGGGCTTGTCGAGTGGGGAGAGACTCCAACTGAGAGCAGCGCCTCATCGTACGATTCCATTATGCTCATGCACGACTTGCAGCATTATGTTGTATGCTAGTCCTGTGAGACCTTGTTATAGCCAACGAGAAAACAATAACTGTCAAACAAATAATCATAGATTAAGGACAAGGAGCTAGATTGCCCCTGTCGCGAAGCCGGAGACTAGATTGGCCCTAAACTTAGCACCCCTTTCGGTATTTCTTTATCTTTTATTTAGAAGACTTACAAATACAAGAATAGCACCGTAGTGCATCAGCCCACAAACAGCCAACTGAATAATCCGATCACAAGCACTTCTGTCCTTCTATGCAATCACAGAAAAGGTATCCCGGTCCATTGCAACATTTCATGGCAGCGCTTCTTCCAAATCTGGCTGAGGGTTCTAACCTAGCAGCTTTGATACCCACTAGGGGAGTTCTGGTAGGAGAAAATCAGCCCAATCCGTCTTGGTAGCTCTGAATACCCGTCAAGGGAGTCCTAGCAGGACAGAGGCCAGCAAAACAACTCAGTCTGTCTTGGTAGCTCAGAATACCCGTCAAGGGAGTCCTAGCAAGACAGCGGCCATCAAAACAACCACACTTGGTTGCTCTTGGCAAACAGAAAGACCAGCTGAACAAAGCAAAAGGATCTGAAGGTTCTGAGGCAGTAGGAAAGCAATCAACCGATCAGAAAGCTCAGGAAAACTTGGGAAATCAGCAAACATGGAAAAATGAAACTCCTTGGCAAGATCTCTGGCACCCTGGCAGGTGAAAATCAGCATAAGCAACCCCAGAAAACCTACTCGAAGAGAATCGCCAAGTCTGGAAGCAAATCGAGTTTTGGAAGCTTCAAATTGCTTGGAAAATTGTGATTTTGATAGGCACCTAGCTTGGAAAACTCTTGGAAGAAGTGCGAATCAGATTTGGGCCTCTGGGAAGGCATGAACAATAGGCATGCTGCAAAAACGAACTGATTTGGAGGCTCTTGGCACAAAAAGGAATTTCGTTTTTGAGCTTCTAGCAGCTCTAACAGCCCACCAACAGCCCACAGACTGCCCTGGTAGTCAAAAATCAGCAAGGCGATGTGATAGAATAGCCCTGGAGCACTTTCCCAGCCTGTGACTTGCCTCTTCATGTTCTTCTATGGTCTAGATTACAGCCCTGAATGCAAATTTCAACTTTTCTGCTTGCTTTCCAAGCCAGCTAGCCAAACGTGGCTCGTGGAACTGTTTTAATCAGTTGGAGGCTAGGGCAGTCACCGTAAATTCCTAAAGCTTAGAAATTCATGTCCCGGTGATATATGGCGTCCATGCATGTGTCTTGTTGCATCATGGTTAGGCACATTGTGTCAATGCCACATGACTCGACCCTTAAGAGAGGTTAAAGAGTGACTTCTCCCTCACACCTCCTAATCTCGCCAGCTAGCTTGTGCTATGTATGTGGATTCATTGTTTTGGCCCATTCCAAAGGGATAGCTGCATATATCTAACCAGTTCTTCCACCACTCCCTTTGTGATGACTAACCATGCGTTTTTTTTGCTCTTCAAGCAGGTTCTTAAATGCTCCAAGATCCCACAGAAGATGCAAGAGACCTCTCCCATTTGGACCACTCCATATAAGCCAAAGCAGCCAGAGGTCTACCATGATCATCCAAGATAGATTCATTCCACATCATTGATAAAGGTTTGAATTCCACTACTTAAGAGGAGTTCCCATGCATCCAACGATAGTTTCTATAGTGTTCCATATGACTACGACCACCCGCTTAGGTAACCGCCATCATTGACCTTAGTAGGATCCAACACTAGGTACAAGGTTAGATCAAATCCATTCCGAAGTCTAGAAAATCTGATCCAATTTTCTCTCCTCTCTTCCATAAAAGAACAAAAGTGCATCTTTGACCTATGTAACACTGTGATAGGGATAGGGATGTTATGGAATGGAGACTAATTTTGCATGGTGAGATTTTTTTTTTCTTCGTGAATGGAGACGCTTGTCAAATTGCATGCATGTTCTTTCTGACGTTGTTGGTAAGTTTGGAAACTTCTCATTGGTATGTGCTTATCTGGATGAAAACCAGAGATGTGAAGTTCTAGTGACATCATGTTTTAGATAGCAATGGCATCACTAGTGCTGTGTATAAGGTATAGACCATACTGGGACTATCACATCAGGAACAATTGTCAATTTTCTAGCTAGACGACCAAATCAAAGCATTCTGTGTTATGCTAGTCATGTGAGCTGCTTCTTACAGGTTTGTTGGCGTGGAGCATGGACAGTCATTATCTTCTTACACGCAATGACAATATGCCAACAGTACTCTGGATTTGGGATATATCTCGACTTGAACTTGCTGCCCTTCTGATTCAGAAAGAGCCTATTCGAGCAGCAGCGTGGGATCCAATCTATCCTCGTCTTGCTCTTTGTACTGGTAGCTCCCATTTGTACATGTGGACCCCTGCTGGTGCTTGCTGTGTAAACGTTCCACTTCCTCAGTTTGTGGTGTCCGATCTGAAATGGAATCCTGAGGGAACATCACTACTTTTAAAAGACCGGGAAGCATTTTGTTGTACCTTCGTGCCCATGCTTCCTGATTTTGATACTAGTGAATCTCCTGAAGTGTCGGATGGAGATTAATTTGCCTTTGTCTTTACCACAGATTTTAAAATACTCAGAAAACTTCAGAGCAGTTACTATCTACACGTACAGGAAGGTAAGCAACACGGGGAAAGAAAGAGAAAGATGTTTTATATTTTCTTGAACAGACCGGGGCTGGTTTTATTAGAGGATAAGGTGAACCTGTTGTTCAGGGCAGGACACTTTACTTTAGAAAACGACTTTTATTTTAATTATTCTCTCACCGTGTTCTCATGGGCCAAATAATAATTAATACATGCAAGTATGAAATTTTAACATGCGTGTAAACTTATTCTACTGACAAGCCATGCATAAATCCGAGAACGGGGTATGAAAAGACTGCTATTCATATAAGGTAAATTCAGGTGTTTCCCTTATCTAATTTTTATAATGGAGCGTGTGGTACTTCGCTGTTCTCTGGATGAGGTGGAAGCCCTGCAAATGATATAGCAGTCCTCTAGATGAGGTGGCAGCCCCACGGATGACAAGGCAACCCGTCTAGATGAGGTGGCAGACTTGGGGATGACTTGGAAGTCCCAACAGATTTGTGAATACTGCCATAACGTTGGTGATGCGCAATTTGGCCATGGGTGGGACAGACTACTACACGAAGGCCTTAGCCTTAGTGGTTGCGTGTACGTGTATGTACTCAGTGGTGATGTGACTATGCCTATGTGGCAACCTATGACATATAGACCTGTGTAATCCTCCATGCTATGCCTAAATGAAACATTAGCTTGTGAACTTTACCATCTCCCTTATATTTACTCACCTTCACCGAGTTCACGACTTTGCAATCCCCCCTCACTTCGTGGCAACCCTTCATGCACTTCTCTCCTCATTGAGCTCTTCATAGCAACCTCTTGTTTTGCATGCGAGTCTATTATTTTGTGTTGGGTTGTTGCTTCGCCATGCTTAAGCTTAGTTGCTTGCGCTAAAGAACCCATAGTTCAGCAAAAGCTCCCATAGGCTCTCGGTAGTTTGGTTTGGTTGGAGGGGTAAGCATGGGTTGTCAGAGCTTGGACATGGCTGTACCAACAAGACACTTGCCATTTTCATGCCCTTGGAAAATGGGCACAACGGGCTCTCTAACCAAGCCAAGTGGCTGGACAGTCAGCTGCTTGCTTGTTTTCATGCCCTTGTTTTCCTTGAGTGGTGTGGATCTATGGTCGGAGTGGTTGTGTCAAAAGAAAGAGTCATGGAAGAGGGAGTATGCAGCAAGCACTTCGAACCTTGAAAGTGAGACGCATAGGGAACTTGTATCCTTACATCCAGCATTGCAGTATGGTCAAAAAAGGTGAAGCAGTGTGATAAGAAGGGGAGAGGAGAGGGGTTGGTAAGGGGTTCCACTAGTGGTAAAAGATCACATGTACTGTCTCAATAGGCCCCCCAATTGGTAAAAACCACCTATTAATTAATTAGTTGTGGAGGGGGAGCGGGGTGGCCAATCAAGCTAAGCTTTGTACACCCAAAAAATTAAGCATTAAGTCCTTAATCGCAACCCCTCTCCAAGATTGCACAAATCTCATGCTGAAGGACCTCAAGGAGGGACAATGAAAAATGGAGACATGCTATTGTTGCTAATTCAGTGTGAATTGCTATTACATTCTGTTGTCGTTGCTAATTCAATGGTGAGGGAAGATTAGCAACAATGTAAAAGGCACTAGATAATCTATATGCAAGGTGATCTAATATGTAAGGGATGAATTGCATTCGAGTCTTTCAGAGTAATAAGTGCAAAATTGTGTCCAGCATGGATAGCTGGCTAGATAAAAGGACTAGAGGGGTGAGAGACAAAATATAGCTTCATTTGAGTAACTACAGTGGAGATGAGTGACCATACAAAACATGCTAGACCACCATGAAAGAGGTCTACAAAATGCCACCTACGAAAGAAGTCGGGGAGAAAAAGGACAATGATGAGCTCAAGTGTAGGTTGTGTCTCTCCATGCAAGAGGAGATTGACAAGTGGAAGGCAAAAATCAAGGTGGACATGGGGTCCCAACTAAGCAAGATGCAAGAGAAAATGGTCCTAGTGTTGGATGCAAAAGCCAACAACCATGTCTCAATGACCTTGAGGGCATATACTCAACTCAAAAAAGGGGAGATTCAACCACCCATCAATGATGATCTGAATACAC
Source organism: Dipteris shenzhenensis (assembly GCF_047967505.1). Classification (NCBI taxonomy): domain Eukaryota; kingdom Viridiplantae; phylum Streptophyta; class Polypodiopsida; order Gleicheniales; family Dipteridaceae; genus Dipteris; species Dipteris shenzhenensis. The sequence goes on from NC_141596.1 coordinate 25,010,969, forward strand.
TTAAAGAGAAAATGATTATTCTCCAAGAACAAGAGGAGACAAAGGCATGCAAGACAATTGAAGAGTTTAAATCAGAAAATGAAGAGCTCATGAAGGAAATGTTGATGTAGGCCGCTATGTAGGGAAAGCACACTAAATTCTCCCAACAAATAATTAAAGGGAAGGTAGAGATGTGAGAATGGGAAGTAGTAGTCAAAAAGGGCACGTCAGCCCCAAAGAAAGAGTTCATGTCCAATGCCTTGAAGGATATGAGAGAAGGAACAACAAGGCTCTAAATATCATTGGTAGAGGATTAGCAATGGGGTGTCAACCTCACCTTCGAGGCAGCTTGGAGACTAGAAAAGGATTGAAGGGAGGAAATGGTTCGGGCATCCAAATGCCTTGGAGGAGGATAAGAGGAGTAACAAGGCTCTAAATGTCCTTGTTAGAGGCTGATGCACCGACATGGCCAATGGTAGTGAGATTCGGGACATCGGTGGACAGATCCACCTGCATGGATATGAGGGCAATATTGAAGGGGAGGACATACTTAGTCTCACGCCCCAATGCACTAGAGGAGGATAATAGAACGAACATCAAGGCTCTAAATGTCCTTATTAGAGGATTTGCAATGGGGGATACCTGATGATGATTGCTGAAGCATTGATCGCCAAGATCGGAGGGAGGGGATAGTGTAAGCATTTGTTTCCCTAGAGGAGGATTAGAGAAGGAACATCAAGGCTCTAAATGTCCTTATTAGAGGATTAGCAATGGGGGATACCCGATGGTGGATGTTGAAGCATTGATTACCAAGATGAGAGCCTCACCTTTGAGGGAGCTTGGAAGGAGGAAAGGCCAATGCACCAACAAGGCCAATGCTAGTGAGGTTTCGGACAGCAACATGCAGATCCACTACATGGGTATGAGGGCAACATTGAAGGGGAGCATCACATACTTAGTCTCATGCTCCTAAGAGAAAAGTGTCGGAGGGAGGGGATGGTTCGAGTGATGGTAGCAAGATAGCAAGGGAAGTGGGTTGCATACAAAGATGGCAAGGTAACTATTTGAGAAAAAGTACAAAGAGAAGAGAGGGATGCAGACAACACATGACAATGTCATAAGGCTTATGGAATGGGGATACAAAACAGATTGAGTTGGCTGTGTGGAATTGCAATGGTACCCTTTGGTTTGACCCAAGAGGGTTCTCAAAGACTTACATTGATAGAGATGTTGTCTTCTGCATTGAGACCATACCAGAGTTTACAAAGAGGACTACCCGAAGTGATGGAACAAACCTGGGAGTTGGCTCATAGGAAGAAGATGAGGTAGACTGTGAGATACGAGGCTTTGGGGGCGTAGCAATTCTTTTTAGATCACATCTGAGACAACTTACAGACAAAGAGCATGCACGGCATATGGATACAAATTCAGTCACTTGATGCACATCCACTATTCATTGCAGAGTGCTTCATCTCTTTGAATACATCATCCTATGCGCATGAGGTAACTACAAAGGGGCACAACCTATATGAGATAATACACGATGATATCATGGAGTTCTCTAGATGGGGAGAGATACTCCTTTTAGCTGACTTATAGATGATCTTACTAGACCTTGGATCGGGCCCCATTAAAGTACTAGAGATGGATACCTAGCATATCTTTGCGATGGTAAGGCACTCAGAAGATCCTCTACACATGATACAGTATGGGCAACATTTATTGGAGATGGAGGCAATACATGACTTGATCGTATATAATGGTCTTCGAAGATGGCCATTAGCTAACGGCCTTGCTTAATTCCCGCATGGAGGGGGACAAGTCCTCTGTGTCATGAGCGCATGACTTTATAGTCCCCCCCCTCCCCCCCCTCTTCACTCAACATTGACTACTTCCACCTAGCATTCAACATCTCGACTGCTACACACCAAACAAATGATGCAATCCCCTTGCCCTCCCCCCTGACTTTGCTCATTCCTCAAGCACTCTTGTAGCAGTGGGTTAACATGCTGGTACTTGATCACTCTCCACGACTCAATCTGCAACATGGCTGGAAGATGCCCTAGAACCCATATTCGAGGCAGATCTCATGTCGTCTTATACGTCGTAAGAGGCGGGCTTTCCTTTCGCATAGGCTAGATGAGGTGATCCATGCTTTCTAACAAGGGGACTCTAGTATTGCGTGGGGGCTTCTGAAGAGAGAATCCCCCCCATCCTAGACAACCTTGGCAATGCCTTTAAGGACAAAACACCGTTATCATCTTTGGCCCCTCTACGGCCCACACCCACAAAACCCATCCCAAGAAGAAGAGAGAAGGCCAAACCAGCCAGCAAAAGTTCAGGAAGCACAGTCAGAGGCAGAGGCAAAAAGAAAAAAAAGAGCAATTGGCTCTTAACAAGGTGAATACTTTTTAGTATTCAACAGGCCTGCCTAAAGTGATAGAGAGAAATTGAGGAGAGTGAGAGAGAGGGGAACTTACTAAAAAACCAAAAAGATTTTGTTCATGACAAAGAAGTATATTTCACTCTATGATAGGCTGCCAGTGCCTTCATCTGAAGGACATTATCATTTCATTCGTGACAAAGGAGTATATTTCACTTTATGATAGGCTGCCAGTGCCTTCATCTGAAGGACATTATCTTGAATACATGAGGTTATACACCATAAAAGGTCTCTTTCAATTGAAGGCATAAAGCAGTAGAGCATTGTCTGTTGTAAGGAACCTTAAGCAGAAAAGAAAGAGGAATAGCCAAAGGCACCCACAGCTCCTAATATATCTGCCTTTCAGCCTTCGGCTGATAAGAATTCCATCCATCCCTGTTTGCGTGTAATACTAGCCATACTAAAGGAAAGCACCAAGGCTCCCTGTCAGGTTGACAATCATGGAATCTGTTTGCGACTCTCTGTTTAAATCAGGGCTCTATTTAATCTAGTTAATCTAATCGTACAAATCAGAATATTATCCTGCATCCTCCTACAGGATGTTCAGCCTCTGTGTCTCAATAAAGAACACCCCTCCATTCCCATGCATGCCTAAGGCAACCCTCCATTACGTGACATGCCCAAGACTAAAGTGTGTCCTTCCAACCCGATGGCAAGAATCTCTTCAATATTTAACATAATACATATTGAATCTTGGCTGCTGTATCCAACCAGCCTGTAAAAGGAGAGGACGTTCACTAATCAGGAAAACCAATTCCTTCATCAGAGACAAAAGCTCCTTCAGCTTCTACCACATGGTGATCAAGACTTGGCTTCAGAACCCAGGTGAAAAGAATGCAGAGAATAAACTCCTCCCAACATGAAATACCAATTTCTCCTCTGGAACAAGGCGTCATGATTAATATTAAGGGCATCATAAGCTCATTCACAGAAAGGAAGGTCCACCTGAGCCTAATATAGGGCTAATTATTTTGGAAGCTTTATAAGTTCCCACTGTGGCCCTCAGATCCATGGATACACCTACCCGTTAGGAGGTTGGTCCTGGCATTTCATCTCAACTACTGAGAATAAAAGGCATGGAATGGACAAAGTAAAGTAACCCGTTCGTCGGCAGTAGTCTAGCCATGGCTCGCTGGTTGCTTGAATCTACTGTGTCTGTTAGACCCCTGCGTCACAGAAGCAACGTTTGGTTTGTAACCCTGAACATCCACCTATTATCAACTTCGCCTAGGAAGACCTCGCCATTCCAGCTTCAATGCACTTAATTGAGAGTTCTCGAAATATATACTGCACAAAGATTCCCAACTCCTGCATTATACGGACAGCAGCTGCAAACCACAAGGCTTCTACTATAAAACACACATTTGATGGCTCGGCCTCTGAGCTGCCAAAGATTTCACAGAGAGCTCCCTGCCTACCTATCCTAGCCTTGACAAAAGCATTTGCCACTCCAAAAGATGGACCCGTGGTGGGATGGATTAGATCTTTCCAAAACATGAGACCTGAATGGCGGGTCAGAATCTGTGGTGAAGGCGATTCGTAAAGCGCTTGTCCTTTTATCAAAGCTCCTTCGAACTTTGTCAAAGGATCGTTGCCTGGATCGCTTCAATAACCTATCCAACTTGCGGTCCACGGCATGCAAATACTTGCCATCAATCCCGCTTGCTCTTCTGATTGAAAGGACGACACAACCGCAAGAACCTGACTTGATGTTCTCATATCCACAGCTTCCACTCCACTGCGAGAGGTCAAACCGAATTGATCAAATATTCTCCCCATGTGGGCGATTCGTAACGCCTTTAAACCCTATGACAGAAGCTTACGAAAGGGAAAGTCGTAAGTCGCATGCACGTTCATCTAAGCTGACAAGAAGATAAGCCCTTGGAAGATAGTCTTGGAGCACTGGAATGACAATTGAGACCTTCATCTATACGAGTTTCGGATATGGGGTTTCCTGAGCTGTGGATGCATTCTAATGGATTACCAAGTCCTTCAACAAAGAGACGAATGGGATGTGAACAGGCAGAGGACCTCCTGCGAACCTTCTACAGCCCTCCTCCCGAGCTGCCTCCTCGCTCGGCACTTTTCTGATGCGACATGTCTTGTCGCTTTTTCAACAGATTCATCCAGCACGTATCTCCAGCATAAGCTCCAGCATAAGCACCAAAAGATCTTCGTCGAGTATGTCCTGCGGATCCTGGAAAATCCACCGAAAAGAACCAGATCTCCTATAAACTTGATCACAGAACCCTCGGAGATAATAGTCTACCCCAAAACCTCCCACAACCCATGAGGCAACATATGCGGGCCTGTTACCAGCGAAAGTAATAGAAGACAACAGCCCCATAAAGAAACGCCGCCTCTGTAATCCTCTCTGTCAGAACCTTAATAACCTCAATTAACTGATGCATAGAGAACCCAATCGAATATTTCCACGTGTGCAAGTATAAAAAATTCAAAAATAACATATTTTACCTTTGGAAGGAGAGGAATCGTCTTCCCACACAGGTCAGGCCAAAAAACAAGAGGTAAGGCAAAAGTAGGAAGAACAGACCAAGAAAAGGGATGCCGAGGCAGCCAAGAGGCTCAGGAAGGAACGAGCTTCAAAGAAGCCAACAACTCAGGATAAACCTCTCATAGACCTCTCTCAATGGCGGTAAGGCAAAAAATCTTACGATGGAACATGTTCAAGAACCAGCAACAAAGCTTCAAGCACAAGAGCAAAGTCAGGCACAGCAGTACCCGCCTCGTCACCCATTGACACTTGAGGTGCTCAACCATTGCAACTCCGCTACTTATAAATCTCCACAACAATATGCTCATCTAATGAGGGAGGAGAAAGAGCATTTTTTTATGGAGGCCCTAGCAGCCATGGTGCATACAACCCAAAACATCCTAGCCCGAAAGCAAGAGTGTGCAGCCGACCAAGCCTTTGCTGCACACAATGCTTGGTTGCAAAGCAATAGACACCACCACCAACTCGAAGAATAGAAGCCGCACAAGAGAAAGAGAAGGCTGACCAGTCATCAAAGCCACTAGCCATGGAAATAGCCAAGGAGCTCCATGTCAAACTACAAGAAAGAGAAGAAGCTCTCACCACAAAGTGATCTAGAGTAGAAGCGATGCAAGCGGACAATGAATCCCTCTAATGCCAAGCCAAACTTGATCGGTAGCAGCATGAGCTAGTAAAGGTTTGTAATATGTGTCTGGAGACTTAGCTGGCTCAGCAAGCGATCAACATAGCGATCTTAAGAAATCAATTCCATATAGATACTTCTCCTAGTTTGGAATTTCTTGATGTCTAGGTGTATCATCCTTCTCCATTTTTTACTATAAATATCAAATGGAAATAATGCTTATCTAGTAAAATATATGGGAATATGTGAATGTTTCACTATGGTAGATCCTACCATTTCTAAAGATCAACCAAAATGGGATAAGAAAAGAGAAGTATGCCTATCACTTGCTAAAATAAAACATACAAGATGTTATGCTTGATCAATGGAATACATTTAAAACATTGGAAGGAGCGTTGGACATGTATGAAACATTGTATAAGTTAAAGAGAACTTCCTGGATTTTGATACAAAAGAATCAAATCAATCAAGGCTTCTGACATAGGAATGAATTTGGACATGCAAACATAATAAGATTTAAAGAAATCAACATAGAATTTACTGTATATTTGTACAAAAAGTAGAATTGCAAATAATCTTGGTGAATTTTTGAGAACACAAGCAATTCAAGCCCCTCAAACCAATGTACATGAAGAGGTAATTTATTACATAAAAGAGGACATCAACATCAACATCAACATAAACACTCAAATATAAATTAAGTAGGCATCAAAATTTATCAACACCAAAGTAAATCCTTCAAATAGAGGAAAATAGGGAATTCATCCAAGAAGCATACACTACCATTTACATCACAAACCTTTTCATTATGAAAGAGATTGCAAAAAGTAGAACAACCAAGGAGGTCAATACAACAATATATAAGAAACTTTAGAAAAAATCATCCTCCGAGTTCATGGTCATCATGCCAATCAACCAATAAAGTGTCATGGAAATAGTAGGGAAAATATGTATATTGTAGTTGAGAGCTTGTGAGATTAAAAATAAATGCAATCATTATATAATGACAAAATGTGTTGGAGATGAAATTTTTCATCGATTAGTGTCCATACTCTATAAGATGCTAAAAAACACAAAGGGACAAGGGAACGGAATCCCTAACCCTACACTAATAGGTTCATGTATATACCACTATTTTATCTATAACGATACATGACTATTTCATTCCATAGAGAAGTTAACTTGGTCTATTTCCCCACAAATGGATGACTGGAAAACATTTTCACAAAGCCATTGAGATTTAATAAGGTCTCACACTTTAGAGATTGACTCAAGCTCTACCAATCCTCCTATAACTTAAGAGTGGGAGTAACAAACCTGTTGTGAAAGTTTCCATTTTATCTCTATTTGGTGAAGGTATGATCTTAGTATCATTAGATTTTGTAGTTTTGATTTAATACCAGTTTCCCCTTTTGCATGCCACGCGCATCTTATAAAGTGTGATTTAAGAGGGGGTGTTAAGAATATAAATTGCACTATGTGAACGATTGGGAAAATGTATATGTTAATATGCACTATGTGAACGATTGGGAAAATGTATATGTTAATATGCACTATGCAATATGTATATGTTAATTATGCATTATGTGCATAAATGGGGCAATGTATATGTCAAGGACCAAAGTATACATGGAGATTGGTAGGATAGGTCATATGATAAAATATACAAGACAATATGAGAAGTGTGTGAATGGGATACTATGTGGAATTATGTATATAACCTTTTAAGTCATCTTTTTGAAATAGAGAGGCATGCACATTATATAACATGTTAGACTTGTGGTGGTTGCCTATCTCCTCATCCGTCTTCTCCTCTCCCACCTTCACCACTTCTCTCAACAAAAGGTCTTAAATGTTAATGGGGTCAAGGTTGTGTCAATGATGTTTAACCATTTGAGTCCATTTCCCCCTCCCATTTAATCATGGATAAGACCATGAAGGGCCAATGATTAAAGGGGGCCTTGCCACAAGCATTGAAACCCAAAAAGCAAAGTATGAATTGGATGCCAAAGTCAAGGATGAAACAAAGGATAAATGAACCATAGCTAGAAGTTTGAGGCAAATGGACCAAACTACAATAAGCCCCAACATTGATGGATTCAGTGACAGAGGCACACCAAGTAGCTATAGAGGAAGGGTCCAAAAGTCAAAGAAATGTTTTTCTAATAGTCTTGTTGTATCTCATACCGATGGTCTTGGCTGCATCAATAGCATGATACTTGATGTAGAGAATACACAAAACTCAATAGAGGGAGCATCCTTCAGAGTCCGTTTTGAATTGTAATGGGAATGCACTAGGCTATAAAAAAAGAGAAGTAGCTACATAGTTGCTGCTATGGATGAGTGTTTGAAGTAGTAGTAGCATTCGTATATATTGCAATGCGCTTTCATGAACATGTGTGCAGATAGGATGGATGCATGTATATGGAGAAGACAAAGGAATAGGTGTGTCAAGTCCAATAGAATCTCTTGTACTACATTTGCAATTGAATGCAAAATCAAATAAGGAAGTGACATGATAAGATGGAGTCTATAAGAGTGACAAAGAAATTAGTGTAGTTATGGAGCAAGATGGGAGGGAGTAAGAAGTGGGTACTACCAACTCCCATAAAAGGTGCAAGCCCAAATCAGTACCAAGATGTAAGACATGGTGAGGCTAGTGCGGAGGGTATAATGAGTGAACGATAGTTTACACAGTTAGTGTAGCCCAAGTGGACCTTCAAGTAGAGAAGCTTTTGTTGTTCTTATTCCATGACACTCTATACCATGAGAAGATTGAGTTCATGGCATACATGATTGAGATATCCAATGAATCCTCAATGTAGCATTGATGCAAATGTTAAGTGATGATCTATTGTCCAAATACACAAAGAAAAATGCCTTAGTACTAGATGTGAGAACAATGAAGAATACAAAAGAAAATAGTGCAAATTAATATGAAATGAATGCTAGGCACAATAGAGGATTCAATCTCTCATTTGAGAGCAAATATGTCAATAGAGAGCAACAGTAAAGTATACTTGTGGAAGCTTCACTGAAAGATGAGGAAATTTAAGCAAGGGAAGAGAGTGGGAAGTTAATGTAGCTTTAAGCTATACAAGATGTTGAGGACAACAAAGACAAGAGAGAAAGGAAAGGCCAAGGGATTCAAGGCTCTAACTCTAAAGGGAAATAGGTTTTATTATGATAGAAAGTACCATAAACCACCAAACCTATGAAGGTGAAGAAATGATCCAAGTTTCAACCGAGCACACTATGAGGATGGAAGATCCAATAGGGACTCCAATAGGAAGTCCACAAGTGAATCTACTAGAAATGGTAGGACTAAAGTTGAAGATTAGGTTTAAAAAATACACTAGAAAAGAGGTGAAAATCCTCATTGCCATTCATAGAGCTTCATGTAAAGGAATTGTTGCAACGTAATATAAAGGGGGAGTACTTGTGTTTTCCCATGATGTTTGTAGATAAGGCTAATGAATAGTTTGACTTGTATGTGGCCCATTATGGAATGCAATTAGGGAAGAATTTCTAAGGAGGTATTAGCAAAAATTCAGCAAACAAGAATCAAGAAAAAATACGAGAGATGTTATACTGCTTAGAATGAGGTTGTTTGTTGCCAGTCATTTGACCACCAGCCCAAACAAGACAATGCTCCATTCATGGTTAATGAGTGGCATAACCAATGGTGTAGTCACTAACCTTAGCATTTGAATAACTTGTGTTGGTGTGCAATGAAGGGTTAAAGAAGGTTTTTCTACCTATAAAACATAGGAACTATGCACGATGAACAAAGTAATGAGTGTGATTGTCAAGATTTGTTTACAAATGCATAGGAGGAGTACTAGTTGCTTGCATGTTGCAACATGGTGGATGTGCAAGTCATTTTTCTCACTATGATGATAGCTTGTTTATTGCTACCAAAGTGCAAGAAGTCTCTAATTTTTAATGAGTAGGGATATCTGATGCAAAATAGTGCTACATCCTCTGTCATCATAAGGAGTAGTATGGTAGATAGAAGGGCTTGAATAAACTATTTCTAAAATAAGCCTCAAATTATATGAAATAATGAGTATTCTACTTTGTTTTGATGCATTATAGTTGAATACTTTGAAAAGACAAACTTAATTGATAGCCATAGCTTATGAATGAAATTCAAATGCACAGTGAGAAAACTAGTTGTTTGCATGATGCACTGAGGAGGGTATGTGAGTCATCATGATGACTTATATGATAGTTTTTTTTTTCAAAAAGATTACTTCATTAGGTATGAATGAAAACTGCAAGAGCAAGCTCAAGCGCGGAAGTACATCATGACATGCATGAAAGAATAAACCAGCTCAGAAAGCAGTATACCATGGTCATGTGTTGGTGTGTGACTGACTTAGTGAATGATGTGCGAGTGGACACATGAAGCCTAGTCACTTGATTGATATGGATTAAACTGTTATGGGGTGGATGATTGACCATTGAATGACGAAGACTCACTTGACCCTACTCTATTCTTACCTAAGATGTAAACTTTCTATTTTCACCTAGACCTCGTGCATGGGCGATGGACTAGAAGTGTTAGGTCTGGGAGTACCGGGAATCTCTCGATGGCGTACTTGCTTATTGCGTTTGTGAAGAATGTGCATGAAGCCTCTAGAAGTGGTATTGCACGTTTGATGGTACTGATCTCAACTGATTGGAGTACCACTTGGAGTTAGTCATAGACATGAGGAATCCATTGATTTCCAGGTGACTTGGTGAGAGCATTGTCGTGTGCCTCAGATGTTAGCATCGTAGAAACATTGACAGGTTCTTGTAGGGTTGTCCCCGCTTTGGAGGTAGGTACTTGTGGGACTACCATGTATGTTATCTTTGTAAGAGGTTATCCTGAGCTGCTTGTAGAGAAGGGTACTTCAAAACCCATCGAGCTTCAATCTTTGCCTTGAGTGCAACAGGTTCTTGTGTTGCTACCCCCCTTTTAGGGACAAATTCTTGTGTAACTGCAATAGCTCGAATTATTGATTTTTGTAACATAATAATTCAGGGGCACAAGGGTGTGTCTCGTGGTTCTTGTGTAACTACTGGGCTCTAGGCCTGGGCTCTAGGCTGTAGATAATGTAGGACGTTGCTCGGTGTTGTCTCTATGCTAACATGGACTTAGGTAGCACAGAATGTGTGTGTAGAGTAGCGGCAAAGCTCTGCTTGTACTTGCATAAGGCTAGGAATAATCTCTCTTAGGAATCCAACATGCACGTTCTACATGAAAGCTCTACATGCAACTCCTACATGCATGTAACATGCAAGTTCTACATACAATTCCTACATGCAGTTTGTACATGCATGTTCTACATGAAAGTCCTACATGCAACTCCTCCATGCAACATGCAACTCCTACATACAACATGCAACATGCAACTCCTACATGTACCTTGCAACTCCTACATGCAACTTCTAGATGCAAGTTCTACATGTAGAGAGAGAATGTCTTATAATTCCTACATGTAGAGAGAGAAGGTCTCCACCTTGTACTACCCCATAATGGAATGAAGCCCACACTCTTTGGGGCATTGTGTTGAGTTCTACTTTGGTATTCCAACAAGTAATTGTCTCCAAGTGTCCATGCTTTCTTGCACTCCATGTCCAAAAGCATGTCCTAACCTTCCAACTCCTCCTTCCCTCTCCTCCAACATTGCAACCCCTCCTCTCCCTCTCCTCCTCCCACATCCTGCCTTTCCTCCTCCCTCCTCCCTTCTCCTCCCTCTCCTCCTCCCTTCTCGCTTCTCCTCCTCTCCTCTCCTCCCTCTTCCCCGCCCCATGCTCTTACACCTTCTTCCTGCATGCTCCCCCTAAACTCGTATGTTCCCCCTAAACCCTTAGTCCCTCAACCCTCGACCTCCATGATCTATGAGGGAGATGAGTTTTCCACCATGTACTTAGTCCTAAAATTTGGATCCTCCTTTTGAACCCTGGAACCTCTTCTAAACCCTGGACCCCCTTCTAAACCTTGGAAACTCCTTCTGAACCGTGAACCTCCCTCTAACCCTTAAAACTCCTCCTAAACCCTTCAACCCCCAAAGCCTTCCTTATCCCAATCATGATGATGTGCATTCCTTTCACACATGCATGCTCTATGTTTGCTCACCCCACTTAAGCCTACGTCTCTCACCGAAATACGACCCGAGGTTCAAAGCTACACTTATACTACAAATGATGACACCGATATATCTATAGGTGAAAAAAGCCTCGGAACCCTTCATACTGAGAATACCCTGCTCTTCTTGTAGAAGCCATGGGAAAGAGCCAGCACTTGGTCCCGCCTTAAAAAGTGTATGCCTTGTGTACCCATATGAACCTATTGCCCTGATAGAGTCCCTGAGCTTCCAATAATCGCTTTGGTATCCACCTGGAGTGGCACTTTTGCTGAACCTTTATTTGTTGGTGTCCGCGTGCATTGTTTCCCCTCGAGGGTGCAACTTTAGCTTTTGTGGATGCAACGGGAGAGAGGGTAGACTGGATTGTACTTGGGCTCTCTCTTGGTGGAACTTGGGAACAAGACCCGGTGTTTGAGTCCTTTGGGAGCCAAAGTGAGCATTTGCCTCGGTGTATGCTTGATGTAGCTGGGGTTGGACCACCATCCTTCTTTGATGTTGCTACGGTGGAGACAGCTTATGGAACCACGAGGTCCATCGGCTGCTTGTCGACCTTTCTTACTTCAAAGGATGTCATAATGGAAGTCTTGTTGTCAATCGAGACCACCATTGTGCGCTCGTCGTTAGTTAGGATAGCCATTTGTTCTCGCTAGTCAATGTGGCAATTGATTGTCCAACACCATGTCCTCCCTAGAATTACTTGTTCATCCATTGCACCTGCTGGCATAACGTAAAATCTACTTGCCACGCAATGGTCTCAACTAGTTCCTAAGTTTCAAGGCATGGTGGAAAAATAAAGAGGAATACATAGATAGAATTATTAAGTTTTGATGGAGGGGGACAGTACTTCTCATATGAATTCAGTGATTACTAAGAGAACAAGGAATTCAGAGGATGTATTCCTGCAAGTATACCACTGGAAAAAAGGGGGGTTCCAAAAAGAAAGAATAAACATATTGCAAAAATAGCACGAGTGATGCTAAAATATGCATTATTTTTTTATGTCTAAAGCAATAGAGAGGATTACCAAAAAGCGATTGATGAAAAGCAAGCAAGCAAATGTGAGCAAGATCCATCAAACAAAACCACCAAGGTGAAATATTGAATACGTATCCAATCCATATTTGGCAAAACTAAAGCCACTCACCCTCCAATATACTATTATCTAATTCAAAAAGTAGCCAAAGAGGATGCAAAGTAGATGCCTTCATGGTCGATATGTAAACCACTCATAAATATGTAGAGGCAAAAAGGAATACAGTAGGTGTTTTTCTTTTGCAAATGAAAATTGAATTGTTCTATGATGTCCACCAAAACATTCTTGTTGCATGCCATTCCTATGCAGTACAAAACCAAAATTGGAATATGTGTCCATTTCCACCTACTTTGTATATGAAACACATGCACCTCATTAGAAATGATGATATCCTCTTTCATAATCTTTCCATGCAAAGTCAACCTTACCATTAGGATTCACTACCATGCCTAGAAAATCACCAGGGGGGCTGAGACACTAATTTAGCAGTTACATTGTTATGCTGTCGAAATCTCTCTAGACTTGTTGAATACCTACAAACCAAAAACATCTAAATGTCATCTAAATGAATGTTTCTGTTGATCACCTTCTAAAGATCCCATTTAACATGGAATGGACGATTCTGTTTGATTTTGAAGAAGAGATTATTAGTATTTATCAGGCACATTTGAGGCCCAAAACTCTAATCCCACCACTTCTACCAGTAATCCATCATCTTCCCATACCTCTTTAATATCATTTCCTAATCATATGGATGAGGAAGAGCTCCAGCAATAGCAAGGACCTAAGCCCTCAGTGCCTTTGGCACAAAAATCTACAGCCCGACCACCCAAGAAAAGGCATGTTGAGTCACTACTCCCTCTTGCACTCTTTACAAAACATACAATACAACTTTCCTCTCATGCCCGCTTAGGCCCCAATGGATTGAAGTATTGGCTAGGATCATTGTCATCCCAAGTACAAGTCCAAGGCTGACACTGATTTCAAGGTAACAAACCATAGTGCAAATTATGATGTGGCTCTCATTGACTTGGAGGCACTTGCAAGCCTTGGGCTTTAGCACATTTGCTGTGAAACTTCCTTGCTACCTCGACATGAAGTGGAATGTCACAACTCTTGCCAATTGAAATATCAATACCAATAGTACCTTCATTGAAGATTCCATGGGGTAGGAAGTCAGATTTACTCCAAATATTGATGTAGTTTGCAGTGCTTTCAACCTCCTCATCATTGGGGAGTGCTTCACAATTTTTGGTACAACATTTTGTACATTTTATTTGATCAAGTGATAGGCATACTTTTCTTTTCTTATCCCATCTTGGTTTTGCTTTGGGAATGGCAGGATCTAGCACCTCCTATTCACCTCTCCTATTCTAACCCATTCATTAATTAGTTTTGGTGCATGGAGGCTTAATTAACCATTAACATATATTTATCTATGGCTTAATGTATTTATGATTTAATTAACCTATGTTTCTCTATGGCTTAATTTATTTATGCATTAATTAACCCATGTTTCTTCATGACTTAATTTATTTTATGCTTAGACTATGTCCAAGGGGGGCTTCCCCAATGGTTCAAGAAAATATTTGAACCCAAAACCTTATTTTTTCCCACATGTGAGCCTTAGATATAAAGTAATATTCTATGTCCCTTTCCTTATAATAGTATTATAAATCCCCTCCCCCTTTAAGATGTCCTTTCCTCTTCATAAGTTGTCCCCCCCTTCCCCAATTTCACAAGTCCCTCCCTCTTTAATGCCCCTCCCCCCTTTATTTAATTCAAGCTCTTCCCCTTCCCACAAGTGAGACTAATTATTGCCCCTCCCCCTCCCCCTTTATTTAATTGAAGACCTCCCCCTAAATATTTAGCTATCATATACCTCTCCCCCCACACCAACTAATTAATTAACAGGGGATTTTTCCTCAGTGGGGGGCCCTATTAGCATAGCGAATCATTCACATATTCCCGTGTATTTTACAAGACAAGTATTATATGATTTGGTATTTATTGTCAAGAAACAAGAAGGATGATACACCTACATCAAGAACTTCGATCTAGTAGAAGTATCAATATAGAATTCATTTCTTAAGATCATGAGGTTGATCTTGAGGGAAGCTATTGGAGATGGCAATCTTTAGTGAATAGCATCCATACTTTATAAAGTGCTAGAAAGGTACAAAGGGATAGTGGAAGCCTTAACCCCTCACTAATATGTTCATGTATATAACACAATTTCTCTAGAAATGCATGCCATTATTTCATTTGAGAAAAGATATTCTTTGGAGAACTTAACTTGCCACAAATGGACAAGAGGACAACATTTTCACAAAGCCATTGAGCATTAACAAGGTATCACTTTAGATATTGACTTAAAGTTTTCCAATCCTCGTATGACTTAAGAGAGGGAGTAACAAGTGGCACCTTTCTCCATGAGTTTATACTTTTGCTCTAGGTATCCTCTTAGTAGCATTATATCTTGCAGTTTTGATTTTATACTTATTTTCCCTTTTGTATGCCACCCTTCTCTTTCAAAATGCAATTTAAGAGGGGGTGTAAAAATGGGGAGTGATATCTTGCTCCATGAGTTTCTACTTTTTCTCTACTTATACTCTTAGTAGCTTTTGTATTCCGCCCTTTCTTACAAATGCAACTTAAGAGGGGAGTAATGAGTGATAGCTTGCTCCATGAGCTTCCACTTTTTCTCTAGCTATTTGAGGTTCACTCTTAGTAGCATTAGATCTTGTAGTTTTGATCTTATATAGATTTTCCCTTTTGCATGCCACCCTGAACTCTTACAAAGTTCAATTTAAGAGCGGGTATTAAGAATGTAAATTGTAAAAAAAGAAAAAGAAAAAAAAGAACTTTATGCATAATTGGGGCAATGCACATGTCAAGGAGCCAAGTGTAAATGGAGAGTGGTAGGATAGGTCATGTCATATAATATAAGACACTATTTCAAGTGTGTAAAATATTTCTAAATAGGGATATGTATATAACCTTGTAAGTCATCTTTTTGAAATAGAGAAATGTGGATATTATATTATATGTTAAGACTTGTGGGGTTTCCTATTGTCCTCCATCTTCTCCACTACCACTTTCACCTCGTCTCTGAACACAAGCTAAATGGGATCTAGCTTCTCCCAAAGATGTTTAACCGATTAAGTTATTTTTCTCTCCCATTTAGCCATGGATAAATCCATGGAGGGCCAAATGATTGAAGGGCCTTGCCATAAGATTTTGAACCCATAAATGAAGGGATGAATTATATGCCAAATTGAAGCATTAAACAAAGGACAAAATGGACCACAACCAAAAGTTCAAGTCAAATAGACCAAACTATAGAAAGATCAAAGATTAATGAATTCAATGATAGAGTACCCAATGTAGATAATGTACCAAGATCAATGGAGGGAGAGTACTTAAGAGTTAGCCTTGAGTTAGTAGTGATTCAATTGTAAGGGAATGGACTAGTCTATAGAAAAGGGTGTGAAAATTACATAGTTCCAAGAATAGTTGTTACATAGCTTTTGTGGGATGAGTGTGAGAGTGTTTGCAATATAGTAGCCATCATATAGATTTCAATGTGCTTTCATGAACATGTGTGTAGATAGGATGGATGGGTGTGTCAAATGCCGTGGTGTTGCTGGTACTACATCTTGCAAATAAATTAATGTATGCACTAGACATTCATGGATAAATTAGCATAAATTATAAGTATCCTTCTTCTCCAAAGTTAGTCTAAGTTGGTTGACAATGTATGCACTAGACACTCATGTATAAATTAGCATTCATAGTTGGTATGTCTCCTTCATGAACGTCTATATTTAAAGGAAGCCATTGATATAGTAAATCTATCCTATGATGAAAACTTTCTTCTATCAGGCCATCTAGAATAGGTGCATTCCTTTGAGCAAAAGGAATCACATTGTTGGGTACGATTCATAGCCAAAATTTTTGCTGATCTTGTTGGGGAATGTCTATATTGGATGTGTTAAGGAGGTAATATTGTAAGATCAAGATTGCAATAATGGTAAAGAAATTGGGGTAGCTATGGAGCAATATGGGAGGGAGTAAGAATGAGATACACAAGAGGAGAGGTGGAATCTCTATGTTGGATGTGTTAATGAAGGAATATTGTAAGATCAATACTGTAAGATCTAGTTTGCAAGAATGGCAAAGAAATCAGGGTAGCTATGGAGCAATATGGGAGGGAGTAAGAATGAGATACACAAGAGGAGAGGTGGAAACCATTATTCCCATTTCTAGAGTTTTGTGCAATGGATCATGGTGGAGAATTGCAATGTAATAATGTACTATAAAGGGGGAGTACTTGTATTTTCCTATGATGTTTGTAGAAACAACTATTGAATCGTTTGACCTGTATTTGGCTCTTCATTTGAGCACATGGAATGCATTTAAAGAAGTTTTTTTGAAGAGGTTTTACGACAAGTTCCGCAAAGAAGATCTAGGATCGAATCAAGTTAAAATTAGGGAGATGGTGTAGTACTTAAAATGAGGTTGCACACTAATCCTTTGACCACCACCTCAAATCAAGCAATGCTCCATTCATGTTTAATGATTGCTTTCACCAATGGTGCAAACTTGAGGAGCATGGAAATCACGAATCTAATAAGAACAAATGATGAATTGCTACATAAAGAAATCGGGTAGACAAGAGAATTATTAGTGAACCCAAAACAATAGGGATGATTTGAAAATCTTCTCAAAGATTTGCGAATAAGAAGAGCTTAAAAAAAGGAGAAGTACAATGCACCAAGTGCAAAATTGATGGGCATACCGATGCTAAATGTAGGTCAAGATAATACTACACCAAAATGCAACCATTGAGGAATACTAGTTCAGCAAAAGAAAAAGAGATACAGAGGTCAACCAAGTAGAGAGGGAGGGTAGAAGAAGTTATCAAACAATTAGAACAATGAAACTCAACACTACATATTTCTTCTATAAGAAGGAAGGCCATCAAAGAAGGGCTATAAATAGGGAAATAACTAGGTTGATATGCTACAAAGACAACAAAAGTGGTTTCAATACCCACCTCCACTATGATAAAGATAGCCCTAATTTGAGCCTTAATATTCCAAGGATTAAAAGGCTACCGTAGTAATGGTAATTCAACTGTACTTCGATGTCTATTGTGGGTGAGAGAGTATATGCTTCCAATCAGAGAGCGAGGGACAAAAGGACATATTTTTACCCTATGATTAGGATTAGTGTGACCTAAGAGAAAATCCAATTGGGTAGGCCACCAATGACCAAAAGTTGTAGTAGACAATTGTAAAAGCAAATGTTGCATCATATATACCTATGACTAATCACTCTGCATTTACTAAAGCATCATGCTTGTTGGTTCATAGATGGAACAATGAAGTAAAGATGAAACACAATGAATAAAGCTTTATTCATGAGTGGTTACATATATAGGCAACTGCCTCCATGTTGGTAGGTCCCAGATCCACAATTATCTCCATGATTATCTCAATCAGTCACCTCCTATGATCACTCCAAATCCACACATAACACCAACTTGACATACCTAATTGCCAAGTCACTAGAACCTTCTAGCACACCTACACTCACACACTCCTTGCATAGGACTCCAAGCCCATAGGCACAAACACACACATACATCAAATTGTCCTTTATTCCCCCCCACGAATTGATGACCTCATCCCTCAGCAGTAGTACATGGTATGCTCCATGGCTTGCCCACCATCATGTGGCAACACACATGGCCCCAACCTGTGACTCACTCCTAGGACTCTTGGTTTACAACTAGGAGATAGACAATGACTATGTATGGAAATCCCCATGAGTCCAACAATGAGAAAAATCTCAAGACTAACAATCATTTAAGGATGGACTATCCATGGCAGAGAACCATTATTGACCTCACACACACAAGTTTAGAAAACATATGGGTCCTCAGCGTTGTCAGAATTGACTTGGGTGTTGTAAGGAGTGAGAGCTTTAACATCCTCAAGTTCTTCTTCTTCTATCTCTGCTTCTTCAACAAGGCTTGTTGAATATCTCTTCTTTGCATAACATTCTTTTTCAAAATGTCTAGGTTTTCCACAAAAGTTGCACATCATTTTGCTCTTTGCCTTGAAGTTGCTTTTCGCCAAATATGCCCCAAGTTCTTTATCATCACTTCTTTGTTTGATTTTCCTTTCCTCTTCCAAGAGGGATGCCTCAATTTCCACCAGACTAATCTCTGATATATTGGTGAGTGTGGTGACAATAGTGCCATATTCCTTAGTTAGGCTTCTAAGTAAGATAGCAATTACAATATCTTCATCAAGATTAAACTTGATGCTAAACTCCAATCTATGAGGGACCGGCAAAAAATCGCACAATAAACCTTGCCCTTGAAGGGGAGGAAAAAAAACTGGTTTTCATTGGGAAACAGCTTCGACAGGAAGATGAAACCAAACTCAAAGCACTCCTAATGGAATACCATGACTGCCTAGCATGGTCATACAAAGAGATGAAAGGGATTTCACTAGATGTGGCAGTACACATGATACCTATAAGGGAAGGTGTCCACCCTAAGTTATGTGGACCTTATCGCACAAATCCTAAGTATGGCACCATGGTTTATGAATAACTGAGTCAATATGCTCTTCATTGAATTTAGATGTGAAGAGATGGATTCTCCTCTATCCAATTTTAAATCAAAGAACTTCATGAGCAAGCGAAACTTAGAACATCTCCCCTATGCTCCAAAAACATGCTCAAGATGAGTCCATGCAACATGAGCAGCCATCAATGTGGTGGATAAAAGAATCACTCAATCCAAGAGCAATTATGGCTAGTGCTTTTTCATCTTTAGGAAGCCATAAAGCTTCTCCTTCCCTAGTTGTCGGTTTAGTTTCTTTTCCATTAGCCACCTTCCATATTCCCTTTTTCATGAGAATAGATTTTAGTTTGGTCTGCCAAGTGTGAAAACCCTCTCCCTCAAATTTATGTATCTTGAGTTTGGAGGCCATTTGGGAACGTCTTACCAATTTAATTGCAGTGCCTAATCCCTTTACAAAAGATCAATCTTTCTAAACAAAGAAATCACCTTCACCATATAGATGCAAATTGCTAGATAGAAATTCAAAAAAACCTAGTTGTTTGGCATATGCATAACCAGTTGGCTTCTCCCACAACCTCTTAACAGGGGTCTTCTTTACCTTGTATTTTGTCCTTATAGTCTTCTTAGCATTTGAAGAACATTGAGAACTTGGCAAGTTGTCAAGAAATCTCAATCAACTGAACTTCAAAAAACATGCTTTGAACTAAAAAAGGAATCTCTAAATCTCTAATATGTACTTTAACTCCTCAAGCATCACCTTAGCATTTAGTGCAGCATCAAACTAAAAAAAGTCTAGAAATGCATGCAGAAAACAGAGGAAATTTAGAGGCTTGATACCTCACTCCACACAGCATCAAGCTTAGGGAATTTGTTGCATAATCAAAGGTACCTAGCAAGAGAAGACTCAGTACAAATCTCAGACAAAATGGCACGTCACACCACCCGGGGCAGCAACATCTTCTTCAATTGTAAAAGCCATGTCTTCTCTAAACCTGACTGGTTTTTCTTCAGTTTGTCCTCATTCTTGACTGTTTGCTCTCAGATTTCACCAGCAAGTAGCCCATAGGGTCACTTAAGTGCACCTTAGAGCATTTTAGGAATGGTGGCTCCAGCAAGCTAAAATTATAGAAATGGAGCGGGACGAAGCAAGAAGCAAGCATGGGCTGTAGAAGCTCTATTTCATCAATTCCTCCCAAGTGGAAGTGTGCCCTAATGAGGGGAAACTACAGCTAAAAGGGCAGGAGAAATGGTGGCTTGTAGGTGGAGAATAGGCTTAAGGCATTTCAAGAAGGAAGGTAGAAGAGAACTCCATTTGGGGAAGAAGAGGGAATCTTCAAAGAATCTCGTGGATTCTCTTCCTAGGCACTAGGATTCTCAGCAAGCTCTGATACCACATGTTGGTTCATAGATGGAACAATGAAGCAAAGATGAAACACAATGAACAAAACTTCATTCATGAGTCGTTACATATATAGGCAACTGCCTCCATGTTGGTAGATCCCAGATCCACAATTATCTCCATGATTATCTCAATCAGTCACCTCCTATGATTACTCCAAATCCACACATCACACCAACCTGACATACCTAATTTCCAAGTCACTAGAACCTTCTAGCACACCTACACTCACACACTCCTTGCATAGGACTCCAAGCCCATAGGTGCACACACACACATACATCAATTTGTCCTTCAATTCTTCCCTTGTGAGCTGGAATATGCATATTCAACCCTCGTGCATTTTTGCTGAGCAAAGGTGATACACAAAAATTAGTATGAGGGCTTTACATCAATGACATAATTGCCAAAAAGATCCATTATATTAAACATGAAGCACGAGATATGCTTCTTGGCAATTATCATTAGTTGCAAATAAAACTAAAGGTAGGCAACCAGGATTGATTGAACAATGTCAAGATGAACATGTAATTGCCAGGTAGCCAACTTACTCTTATAATCAAAGCCTTTAAGAAAATCCTTGGAGGAATAGCCTTTATCAATAAATGCCCTCTACTTGGCCTTAGTTTCCCACTTCTCACTCTTCTTGTGGCCATTATGTTGTAGAAAATCTCTAGCCTAGACATAGGTGTGATAATTCCCAAAATTGTGTGACTTGCATCAACGCTTGTCTTGGCAACATCCTCTTTGAGAGTATCCATGTTGTTCTTGCCATACTCATGAATAACATGCTACATATGGGTAATAAAGGGAGTCGGCAATAGCATCACACACCATATCTTTGTATGCCTCATGCTACAAATAACCATTTATAGCCAAGCAACCTTTTATATGGTAATCTGCCATTTTGCGTATCATAAAAAGATAGCTACATCTAAAGAGGAACATGATCTAAACGTGGGAAGGCATAATCAGCCCACACATTACAAGTGAATTCACTATATACTAGTGGTTCAATTAGGCTTAATATGTGGGCTGTGCATTATGCTAAAAAGTATAGCTAAGAAGCAAAGACCGTGTCTCTTTAGCAAGACCAACTTGGAGGAGTAATTGATCCCATTGCACTTGCACATAGGCAAGCATGTGCATAGGAACAGAAGTAGTATCTCTTGGATGTGGTGCATTATTGAAAGCCTCACAAAGAAAGACATTTTGTGTCCAAGGATATTGGAGCATAATCTGCTAGATTGATACTCTATTATGCAATGATTGTAGAGCATAAACTAAGGAGAATTTGGAAATCTCTTCACTTAAAAGACATTGCATAACAATTTATCGACCTTACTAGTCATTAAATGCCACAACGAGCTAAAGGCCATTAAATGCCACAACAAGCTAAAGGCCATGTTTCACAAGAGCAACCACTCCAGAAAAAGAGTTGTCTTCTACATAAAAAGTGTCATACCCTATAGAATTCCCTATTTGGCCTACATAACCATGTTGATTGTGCTCCTGCAAGGCCACTACATCAGCTCGTAATCTCTTCATGTATGCCCATACTATCTTCCATTTGCACAGGTCACATAGCCCATGTACATTGTAAGTCAAATATTTTATATGTGCTAGCATATTTATAGATTTACACGTGTACATACTCTATCATACCAAAAGGCAAATCAAGATTGCATGTCAATCTCAGGATCCAAGGCATCTTGAAGGCCCAACAATAATTAGGCAACTTCATCTTCTAGGAACAGAATACAACTCACAATCACTGCACCAAGTAATGATCATGCTAGAATTCTCAGCATGGGTATGCCTATCGAAGGATGCACCTGCCCATGTATGAGGTGGAAGAGGTCCTCTTACATGAGACAATTTTCTTTAGGGTTTCCCAACCTTCATTTGAAGTTTTTTCCTTTGCTCTTACTAGAGCTGCAGATAGTAAGCTGCAGAGGGCATTTGACCATCACCATTGCTAGCAAAATTGACTTTGGCCTTTCCTTTATCTTGGATAGTAGTAGTTGGTTTAATCATTTTATTTTTAAGTCTAGAGGTCCAAGGGCATCCTTATTTGGCACTAAATCAGGCATTCATTCTAGAGGCATCTAGTGCGAGGCAAGGACATTACAAGGCCATCAGATAAGGGATGTGCTTATTCAAAAGAAGCAGATAAAACCCTTGCAAGGGATCATAGCTAAGCCTACAGCTATGTCCACAGATGAATGGAATGAGTTGGATGCATTGGCAAAGTCTACCATTAGACTTCATCTTGGGGAGACAGTTTATTTCATAGTAGTCACTGAAAAGACTACGGAAGCTTTATGGAAAAAGCTGTGTGCTACATATGAGAAAGAGATTGCCTCAAACAAAGTCTATCTCATGAAGAGATTGTTTGAGTTGCACATGAAGGAGGAAGTATCCATAGCTTTGCACTTGAATAAATTTAATATCATTTTTAGTCAGCTTCAAGCTCAAAAGCTAAATTTTGATGTGGAAATGAGGGCAATATTTCTCTTATGCTCATTACCATCCTCATGGGATACTTTTCGTACTGCTATTAGTAACTCTGCACCTAATGGAGTATTGAACTTTGATGATGTGGTTGGTAGCTTGTTGGCCGAGGAGATTAGATGGAAGTCAATGGAAGGCAACAAGTAGGATGCAGCCTTAAATGTGCAAAGGGGCAAATCACAGTCCAGGGGGAAGTTTCAAGAAAGAGGAAAGTCTCGTAGCAAGTCTAGGGCACGGAACATTGAGTCTCACTATTGTGGCAAGAAGGGCCACATGAAAAAGGATTGCTACAAGCTTAAAAGAGAGCAAAAGGATAAGAAAAAGAATGCAAATTGGGGTGCAAATCAGAAGGAAGAGAGTCCAAGGGAGGACAAAGGAAAAGTGAAGATCGAGGAGATCAATGCAGTCACACATGATAGTGACAATGACATTCTCTTCATGTCTAGTTTATTTGCAAAGTTGCTTACCACTTCAGATGATGCATATTCCCAGGATTGGATTTTGGATTCTGGTGCTTCATTCCATGTTACTCCCCATAGGGAATGGTTCTCCACTTATGACAGTGGAAAGACAGGTTGTGTGCATCTTGGAAATGACTATGCATGTGACATAGTGGGAGTAGGTGACATAAAGTTTTCTTTTGCAGATGGGTCTGCATTTATTTTGAAAAATGTGAGACATGTGCCTAAGTTGGCCAAGAGTCTCATTTCAATGGGTCAGCTAGATGATGCTGGTTTTCAGACCACCTTTGGTTCTGGGAGTTGGAAAATTCAGAAGAGCTCTATGCTTTTGGCCAGGGGTGCCAAGTGTGGGACTTTGTATCCCTTACATGTATTAGGGGTGCTTGATCATGTTGTTGTAATAACCGAGCAGCCAGGCACTTCTTTATGGCATTGCCATTTGGGCTATATGAGCCAAAATGGGATGAAACTCTTATGTCGTTTGGGTTATGTACTGCATTTGAGTTTCTTTGATTTTGAATTTTGGCCAGGGGGTCCACTAGGGTTTATCGTATGGTACCACGTGAGTGTAAGGGAGGGGGGTTATATAAGGGAAGGAAGGTACATTTTATAAGGTTAGGTCCCGTAAATAGGGGGTAGATAAGGGGAATTTTCATATATTTATTGCACGTAGGTGACATCTCCTTATTACTACTAGTGAATCCCCTGTGGAATTTTGTGAGCACTGTCTCTATGGGAAGTAGAATAAATCAGCCCATAAAAGAAGGGGAAAGAAAGAGTTTGAAAAACTTGATTTGGTGCATTCAGACGTATGTGGTCCCATGCCTACACGGTCATTAGGCGGGGCTGAATACTATGTGGCATTCACTGATGATGCAACTAGGAAAGTGTGGGCTTATGCTATAGCTCGGAAGAGTGATGTGTTCCAGGTATTTCAAAAATGGCTGGCCTTGGTTGAGAATCAGTCAGGTAGAATGCTTAAATGCCTACGGACTGACAATGGTAGAGAGTATCTCACTCATGACTTTCAGCATTTCTATGATACACATGGAATTAAGAGGGAGCTCACATCCCCTCGTACTCCAGAGCAAAATCCAGTTGCAGAAAAAATGAATCGTACCATTCAAGAAAGGTTGCAATGCATGCTTTCCAATGCAAGTCTCAAGGTTCATACAGATTATAACCCTGCAGATATGTTGAGAAGAGTCTACCTAGTCAGCGGTTTGAGTATTGTCGTGTATTGATGGGCATTGGATAGTATGCTCACTGGTTGTTCTCCCTTAAAGGCTCATTGTCCTTTAAGTGGGAGGTTATGGGGGTTAAAGGTCACTGTGCCTTTACCTCGGTCATGTACAATACTCAAACACATATATAAATGAATGAAAAAGAAGATTAGGGTGTTCTGCACCCACCAAAGACTTGTGTGGCTCTCTGTTTCTCTCTCTCCCTCTTCCGTTCTGCTTCCATTGAGAGCACTCTCAAACAAGGTCATCCTGACCATCACATACTTTTGCTTTTTATTGTGAGCTACTCTTTCTTTAGTATGATTTTTTTCAAACTGATTGGCAGCCATCTAAAGTCAACAAAAATGCCTCGAATAAAGCTGAAGGACTCACACCCAGAACTATGAATACTGAGATAGGGAAAGCCTATAAAGTCAAAAATTTGAAGAGGTAAAAAGCTAGTAAAAACAATGTTGTGTAATAGCAAGATAAGAGAAGGGAGAGAGGTGTATTAGCAACCCTGGATTTATGAAGAAGAATGTAGAAAGCCCTGGAGTAAGGAAACTATATGAGGCAATAAAAATTAGAGAGCCCAAGAAACGAAGAAAAACATAACTCAAAATTGAGCAAGCTTGCAAAAAACCAAACCAAGTTAGCCCACTAACACACACACACACACACACACACACACACACACACAAACCCACGGACCCACATGTAGGAGGCTGCAACAACGAATATAAAAAAGAGAGTGGCGAAATACGTGTAGAGAGGTCCAGAGCAAGAATTAAGCCATGCAGAGGCATTACTATGGGAATCACTGAGGAGAGGCTATGCACAAAAAATAGAGCTGCAAGGGACCTTTTTGGCAGCATCTGGGCTCTAAGAAGGGAAACTCACATGAAGAGAAGCTCCTGGCAAGGTGAGATACATAACATGGATCCTAGAATAGGACGGATATGCACATTATCCCAATGCAATACATAAGAAGGTCGTAAACCAAAGTCATAAATGGCAAAAAAACATTGCAAAACATCCACATTATCCCAAATTTATTCATTATGGGGAGTTTTTGAAACCAAATACAAAAAAGTTTATTGGAAGGCAGTGAAGCATGTCTCCCCTAAATGTAATCTTAAGTCCATGTCAATCCTTTTTGCGGTCTCCCCCCTGATGCTTGCCAATGGGTTTCACTTAAAAACAAGATCCTAAAATCACATGGAACTAAATGGATTAATGCTATAAATATGTTTAAAATTCCATAGGCAACGCACATCCAAACCACAACACATGCATTACATATACTCCATGCTTAAAAAAAAATGGGGGGAAACAGACAATACACAAGTCACATGCACAAAACCCAACCCGACTCATCGCACACACATCCTAGAGCTTAGAGGAAGATGTAGCACATGGAGGGTAGCAGCTAGGGGTAGAGGAGCAATGTGGCAACACTAAAGCCTTCGTAGGGGATAGAACAGCATAAGCACTAGTGAGGTAGCAACATGGTTAGAGTGGCTCTAGTAGAGTTGGAGCGAAAAACGTGCAGAGAACGTTGGATAGAACATGGGAGAAGGATGGACGAAAAGAAACAAGATGCATGACCATGGGGACGCAAGTCAGGCTATGCCAGCGATTGCTAGGAGCAATGGCATATTTGCCAAAGTGACGATGCGTGGGAAAGCTCTCTTAGGGGGGAGGAGACACCCTCGTCTCCCCTTTCAAACGGATGTTAAGAAATGTGAGTAGACAAGTTAAAACTTACTAGCTCCTAGCAAAAGTGGTTTTGCCACCTTGTTTGTTAGTCCGTCTATTGAAAGGCTCTCGACAACTTTGAAACTTTGAATTTTTGAAAACCTTGAGCATGTGGAAGTATATGAAATTTCGAACTCAAGTGATTGGAGTTGTTGAGCGATCGCGGAAACTCGATGCCCTCAATGGGATCGTCCAGCGAAAAATGGCACTTCCATATCGTAATGGACTAAGGTCTTCTTCGGGGCAAGGTTGGAGATCTCTTTCGCCATTACCAAGCCCTTTTGGCTGGCCTGCGCATAGGTGTTTTAATAGAGGGCTTGCAACTGAGGGTGGTGTGAAAGATCAGACTGAGGTGACTGACTCAGACGAGAGTATTTCTGGCTTCCTCGATGGTTTTTCTTCGGATGAGGACTCGAGTGATGAAGATTTGAGTTCTACGAAGCAGTCTGTGAGAGCTCCCAGACCTTCTAATGAGGCTGGAGACCTAGAGGCCAACGATGGAGGAGAAGATATCTACATTACTGGTGGTGAAGAAAATGAGCTCATACCGGAAAGCTCTTTAGATGAGGGAACAGATGATGATCCCAGTGACCAAAGTGAGCCTCTATGGTTGAGAATCGAGCAAGCTGCATTCAAGCAGCCATATTCCTTGGAAGCTGTGATAGATACTTGGGTTACTGAAGGCAATCCTACATCGAGAGCTGTAATGATCTCTACCATAACTGTACTACGAAGACGAAGGAAAAACAAGCGCGCGCTAGAGGTTCCCCCTTTGCATCATTTAAGATTGATTTTCCTATGGCTTATTCACTTAATTTGAGGACCGTTACAAGAAGATAATGCAGTTCTTTTCAGCGTCAATTGGACTGTCTAGAAAAGAAGCATGTATTGGCCAGAAGCATGTCAACTTTTTGATGTCAGCCTGCCAGAAGCGGTTCTTTCCAGTTACAATTAGAATGTCTAGAAATCTAATCTCTATATCTAAAACAAGAAATGTCTTTGCCAGGAGGATCTGCCATTTTTTGGCATCAGCTGGTCATTGAAAAGCTAAATTATATGCTGGATTACTTTAATCCAGGACACTATTTGTTTAAAACAAGCCCTGCCCTTTTTCTTTTTATTGCAGAGACTCAAATATGAAAAAGGGAGGCTACACAGTGTGCCTAAAAAGCAAAGGCATGCATTGCAACACATGACCAGTAGAATTTTAGTCCTGAAAGGGAGAGGAGGGTGGAGTAGAGAGAGAGTGCGAGGTTGAGAGGCAAGTGGCAGGAAGGAAGCAAGAGGGCTGAGTGTGAAGGTCACATCGTACAGATGAGTTGCCCTCCTAAGAGTACCCTTTCAGTCCTCTATAACCCCAATCCGTCTGAAGCATCACTAGTGCTTATCCCTGCTAACGTTAACTTTAATTCCTCCCCCCCCCCTTTCCTTTCTCTCTTTTTCTGTTTGTTACATAACCATACCTTTCCAGTTAATTGGCCCTCAAAATTATATGTTGTGGCTGTCCAAAAGAGAGACTGGGGGGTTGAGAGTTGTCCATCATCCCAATCTTTGAAAACCCAAGGTCCTCGTGATTAGAAGAGTTGTCTCATTCTTACACTTTCTTTTGAATGAATATTTAATATTCTTTCAATAGAATGTGAGTATGGTGCTTGCATCCCTCCTCGTCCCATAGGAGGCAGCTTGAGAAAATTTGCAACTTTGATCCATTTGTGGTTTTAGGAATAATATATGAAACACATTATGGATCCTATCGGTGGATATTAGGTCCAGCTAAAAAATTGCTTCCCAACCTTGCGGATGATCCTCTTGAGGCCCTGTAGATTATGGCTTTCAGCCTTGTGGGTGACTATCACGAGGTTAAAACTGCAGGATTTGTTTCATTTTAGAGGATTACGGTGGGCATGTTCTTGAATTCATTTAGATGTATAGAATACCATCTGCAACCAAAGTTATATTGCCTTTCTTGTACTATCAAATTCAGAGGCTGGGGCTTTCATTTTGAGCCCTCAAGGGGGTGTTGTGGAGTTCCTTGTGGGTTTCTTTTCTCAGTTTCATCCTCCTCCCTTCCCTTTCCTTCTCCCTTTCCCCTCGCCTCCCTCTGTTTTTCCCTTTTCTTTCTTCCCTCTGCTAGTAGAGTGGTGTCTTTGTTTGACGAAGAGGACAAAGATCTAGAAGTTCACCATTTGGCATGGCTAGAGATGCCTCATGGTAGCACCCTCGACAATTTCAGCCATTTATATCACCCTTCCTCAGAGGACAAACAATAGATGTAAACAGTTGCTCAGTCCCCTACGATAGAGCAGTGGTGGGCTGCATTGTTGGCCTTACTCCCACATGATGATAGGTTCGAGACAGGATCCAGGTGAGTGTAGCCCTAGAAAGTGACCACATTCAGAATGTCACCATCCACAGAAGGGGTATTTTTCTACCCTAGCTTTGCTCTTGGGGCACAGCTCAAGCATTGGTGGAGCAAAGCCCAATGTACCTCAGTCCTTGTCTGGTTTTCTTTAGTCCTTGCTCCTGCGGTTTCACAGTGGACGACATCACGTACTGAGGTATCCTATTGACGGTACTAGTCTCGGTACTCTCTGACAATGGAGTCCCAAAGGGGTGATTAATCGTGGATGACCCATACACCCTTGCCAAGGAGGTACTTTAAAAGACCTTGGATGGTTGAGTTATCAATGCGTTGCTTACTCGCGGACAGATGTGCCACTTGATTAGTGTTAGATATCAATGCTCCACTCTCGTGTAACTATGCGGGAACCAGCTAACTCTACTTGTAAGCCTCCCATATGAGGAGAAGGCATTTGAGTAGCTCAGTTATCCGGTAGGTCCTGGTTTGGACACCAGATGGGGGCCATGTGTGGCCTGATGGTTGGACGGCTTTAGATAGAGTTGGCACACCGCCAACTAGGCTACATGCAAGTGCGGGAAGGCATCCCTTGACTGACCGCACTGAGGGTAGACGGAGGATTTCCCGAGGCAGCCCACTCTCGGGTTGCGGGGCCTGTTTGGAGCCTCAGATGATCTCGGATGGCTCTGGGCTGAACGGAGACCATAGATATGTTGCTCTTTGTTTTGCGCACCGGTTCTATCGTATGGTTGGTGGCCTATTTCGGGACCGACCCCAGTCGATCGTTTTGGGCAAATTGGGTCGGTCACCCAATTGAGCTTAACCGACTACGACTGGTGGCTATATAAGAGCAAGCCCGTGAAGCCCATTTTATCACTGGCTACAGCAACCCTAATTCCTTAGCATCCAGCCTCCGTCTTCTAGTGTTTCCAGCATGCCATCAAAGCTTCTTTCACAGGAGCACACGGTTGGGAGGCAGCGCCATCTATTGTATCAGTTCTACAGTAATCAAAATTTTGATTCTCCATACTATCTTGTTTTCTCTCTTGTGTACGAGATCCTGTTATCTGTTGAGCACAAACGTTGTATTATTTTCTTACATGGTATCCGAGCTTGGACTCTAGCAAGAAGATTTGGTAGTGTGTTTCTGTTTGCGAGCAGATTGTGAGAGATGGCCCAGCCCGCAAGACTGCGAATCCCACTGTTCGGCGAAAGCAGAAAGTTGAACGGCTCTAACTATCCACTCTGGAAGTTCAAGATGAAGACCATTCTAAGCGCATACGAGCTTTGGGACACTGCTACTGGGGTGAACATGAGGCCGGTTGTGAGACCGGATCCAGCCAATGCAGGACAACAGATAGTACTAACTGCGGATGAGATTCTCGCGTGGACAAGAAGAAATGCAGATGCGTTGTGTTCTATTATCTGCAGTGTTAGTAATTCCTTCATGGCGTTAATTCAACATGTCACCACAGCGGAGGAGGGATGGACAGTCTTGAAAAATTAGTACGAGACCACGAATCAGACGCGGATTCAAAATTTGGAGACTCAACTCGCGAACGAGAAGTTGTCTAAGACTGAAGCGACAGAGAAGTTCATCACCAGGTGAAGAATCTGCACGATTAGATGACGGCGATTGGCATCACCATCACCAGCGAGAATCTAGCACGAAGGTGCATACGGATTCTCCCACCAAGGTACAACGGTCTTGTTACGACGCTGAATACGCAGAACAGAAATCCGCCCCTCAACTTTGAGGATTTCAGCACGATGCTTTTGGAGGAGGAGATGCGTCAAAAGACGAGGACTGGAGAAGATTCGGCTTTTTGGACCGGATCAAAGAAAGGTAAGGGTAAGGACTCTGGTAATCCATCTTCTTCTGATGATAAAAAGAGAGAGAAGAAGATCAAGTGCTTCTATTGCAACAAGGCAGGGCACAAGCAGAATGAGTGCCGAAAGAAGATTGCAGATGAGAAGAACGGAGTAAAGAAAGAGTCCAGCAATAGCGCGCAGGCAGTACCAGTAGAGGTGTTCGTCGCAATTGAGGAGATTTGCACGGAGGCAGTTCATGTCTCTGCGGATGAACCGTGGATCATTGACAGTGGTGCATCGCGCCACATGACCAGTCGGAAGGATTGGTATACCTTTCTACAGCTGGTAGGGAATGACATCCTGGTAGCAGTCGGCAATGATGCAAAATGTCCAGCAAAAGGAAAAGGTACGATTGCTCTCGAGTCAGATGGAGTTGTAAAACAGTTGTCCGATGTTCTTTATGTGCCAGATATCAAGAGGAACTTGTTGTCCGTTTTCGCGATCACGGATCGGGACCTCAAAGTTCAATTCGATAAGAATGGTGCACAGATTCTGGATCTTCAAGGGAAGGTCATTGGTAAAGATACACGGCGCAACAACATTTACGAACTCTCAGCTTTCAGTGCTCGAGTGGATGTGAAGAACACTAAGCTGTGGCATGAGAGGTTTGGTCATCTAAACCTTAGTTCTTTGAAGGAGATG
This sequence comes from Dipteris shenzhenensis, assembly GCF_047967505.1. Classification (NCBI taxonomy): domain Eukaryota; kingdom Viridiplantae; phylum Streptophyta; class Polypodiopsida; order Gleicheniales; family Dipteridaceae; genus Dipteris; species Dipteris shenzhenensis. The sequence continues at coordinate 25,042,530 of NC_141596.1, forward strand.
CATAAAAGTGGAATGATTGCAGACCTACCAGAAATTTCAGATCTGCCCGATGTATGTGAAGCTTGCATGATGGGCAAGCAGCATCGGTATCCCTTTCCTAAAGAGGTCAGCATGGCAAAGGCTCCTCTAGAGCTCGTTCACACGGACCTCTACTGAAAGATGGAGACGGAAGCTTTGGGTGGTTCCTACTACTTCATGACGTTGATCGACGACTACAGTAGAAGGATATGGATATACTTCCTGAAGACTAAAGACGAGGCTTTTAGTCGGTTCAAGGAATGGCATGTAATGGTCGAGAAAGAAATGGGAAGGAAGGTGAAGAAGTTGAGATCAGACAGAGGTGGAGAGTTCACATCAACTGAATTCGAAAGTTAGTGCAAAAGTCACGGAATCAAGAGGCAGAAACCCCCGTCACATACATACAGCAAAATGGAGTAGCACAACGCAAGATGCGCGTCATCTGCGAAATGGACCGGAGTATGATGAAAGGGAAAGATTTGCCAAAGACTTTCTGGGCTGAAGCATGTAATACTGCAGTTTACATCCTGAATCGTAGCTACACGAAGGCTGTGAACGGGATGACTCCACTGCAAGTCTTTTTTGGTAAGAAACCTTCAGTTGCACATTTTAGAGTTTTTGGATGTGACTGTTTTGTGCATGCTACCAGGACCAAATGGGAACCGAAGAGCCGGAAGTGTATTTTCTTGGGCTACAGTGAGGAGGCGAAGGGTTACTGTCTCTGTAACCCTGTTACCAAGAAGATAATTGTAAGTCGCGATGTGGTCTTCTTAGAACAGCCGCATCAATTGGAGGAGGATGCTTTCTTCCCAGACAACCAGGACCAGCATATCCATCCAGTACCACCACCAACAGCAGACTGAACTCCCCCAACGGTGCTTGGGAGGATTCAAGACAAAGAAGATGAAGAAGAGCCTGTAGAATCACAACGACAACGGCCATTCCTGAAGTGGGTAAAGTTGCTTTTGGACGGCAGAGAACCTCCAGCCATTGAGGAGGAACCATGCGAATACCGCTTGTCCAAGAGATTAGAGGAGCAAAGAAGGGCGCAAGAGCACTTGGTCAACTATGCTTTGATGACAAAAGTTATCCGTGCTGATGAATCCAAGTGTCTTAAAGAGGCACATGGCGATGATAGGTGGATGGAGGCTATGCAGTCGAAGTATGGCTCCATAATGAAGAACAACACTTGGGACCTTGTGGATCGACCACCAAAATGCAAGGTAATCGGAACCAAGTGGGTGTACAAGACTAAGTACAAGTCTGACGGCACGTTGGATAAGTACAAGGCTTGGCTCGTGGCAAAAGGATTTGCACAGGTATATGGTTTTGATTATCAAGATACTTTTGCTCCCACAGCTCGACTAACCACAATTCGCAGTGTTTTGACTTTAGCTGCCCAGGGAAGTTGGCCCGTGTTTTAGATGGATGTGAAATCTGTCTTTCTGAATGGAGATCTCAAGGAGGAGGTATACGTGGAACAACCACCAGGTTTTGAGATCCCCGGTTCAGAAGGTAAAGTTTGCAAACTGAAGAAGACACTTTACGGACTGAAACAGGCCCCACGAGCGTGGTACCAGTGAATTGATGCCTACTTTTTGCAAAACAGGTTCAGGAGGAGCCCATCTGATGCAAATTTGTATATCTTCAGAGAAGGAGGCAGGTGTATGATCGTGGTCCTTTATGTGGACGACCTTGTCATAACAGGGAACCATGAAGAGAAGATCTCGTAGACGAAGCATTTGCTAGGAAGAGAGTTTGAAATGACGGACTGATGCATTTCTGTTTAGGGATTGAAGTTTGGCAGGAGTCGAAACAGATCTTCATTTCACAGTTGAAGTATGTTGGAGAGATACTGAAGGCATTTGACATGGCTGAGTGCAAGACAGTTGGTACCCCTATGGAGGTTGACGCTAAGCTCTTAAACGATGATTCATCACCACTGGTGGACGAAGCGAAGTACAGAAGGCTTGTGGGCAGCTTGATTTATCTGTGCAACACACGATCGGACATCAATTTTGCGACTGGTGTACTAAGCAGGTTTTCCAATAAGCCTCGGGAGAACCATTGAAGGGCAGGGATACGGGTGCTGAAATACATCAAAGGCACACTTGATTATGGCATCACCTATACCAAGGGCAACATCTTGACCGGATTCTGTGACTCGGATTGGGCAGGAGACGTGGACAGTAGGAGATCAGTGACAGGGTACTGTTTCTCACTTGGATCTGGAGTTGTGTCATGGGTCAGCAAGAAGCAACCCACAGTTGCTCTTTCTTCTACTGAGGCTGAGTACAAATCTTCATGCTTTGCTTCTTGCGAGGCAGTGTGGTTGACAGGATTTTGGGGGACATGGGTGCAGTGCAGAACAAGCCTACGCAGTTATCATGTGACAATAGAGTTGCATGGCGATTACAAAGAACTCGGTGTTCCACGCTCGCACAAAACACATTGAGATTCAATATCACTTTGTACGCGAGCTCATCATGGATGGAGAGGTCGACTTGGTGTACTGTCCGACTATAAAGAATGCTGTGGACATCTTCACGAAGGCTCTTGGAAGAGACTTGCTGGAGAGGCATCTTCATCGACTTGGCATTGGGCCGAAAAAGTAAGTTCACTTGCGGGTGGACATTGAGGGGGGGTGTTAGATATCAATGCTCGACTCTCGTGTAACTACGCGGGAACCAGCTAACTCCACTTGTAAGCCCCCCATATGAGGAGAAGGTATTTGAGTAGCTCGGTTATCCGATAGGTCCTGGTTTGGACACCAGATGGGGGCCATGTGTGGCCCGATGGCTAGGCATACCCACATCACAGACCCTCACTTCCTACAATACAGTACAGACATGAGCTGAACATAGAATGCTAACACCCCCTTCCTTCAATCCCCCTCCAGTGTCGTAACAGAGTCCAAAATCCTCCTTACCCTACAGATACCACAAGAAAGAAATGGAGTAAGCTAGCCTAAATTCGTCATCTCAAACTCCTCCGACAAGGCACCCTTCGTCATGGCTATGTGCTCCACATGCTTGCCAGTGAGCATGAGATCACTCACATAGAGGAGAATCATTATGACCATACCTCATTCTTGAAAGAGATACAAGCTTGGATCTTAGCTAACCTCTGGAAATCCTTTCTTTGAAAGAAGGCGCCAATCTTTTGGTTCCAAGCCTTGGGGTCCTGTTTAAAACCATACATAGCCTTTTGCAACTTGTAAACCATACCTTTTAAACTCTGAACCTCAAAGCCTAGAGATTGCTCAACATATACCTCCTTGTGCAAGTCACCGGTTAGCAATGCAGATTGAACACAATGAACATCCATCTTGCTGATAAGAGGCAAGGGCAAGAATTGTCTGAATTGTGGCCATCTGAGCTTTTGGTGCAAAAGTGTCTTCCTGGCCGTTGAGCATAGCCCTTAGCCACATGTCTGGCTTTGTGCTTGTCCATGGTCCCTTTTGACATATACTTGGTCTTGAAGGCCCACAAGACACCAATAACCAACTGTTTCGATGATCTCAAAACCAACCCCCAAGTCCCATTCTTCTCTATGGCCTCCGTTTCCACTTGCATCTTCTCATGGGAAAGAGCTTCCTTAACTGAGGTAGGCTCTTTGTCTCAAATGATACGAGACATCAACGTTGGAAAAGTCACCTCCCCATCTGTAAGCCCCCAAATGAGGAGAGCATGGGGGAGGTGGACTTAGGGTTGATGTGGCTTCCCATAGGCAGCACACAGGCTGCCATGTGGGCAGCATACAAGCTCACTACAACATGAACATGTGGCTTCTACCATATGGGCAGCATACAAGTGGAGGACCTGGTAGTGTTAGGGCTGTCAAGGAGGCCAAGGACTGTATGGAACGGCTATACGGCCTGTGAACCTGCAGCAACGGTAAGGGTAGGTGTCAAAAGGCAGGAGTGGATGATTTGGGACAGGTGGCGCAACTGTACGGACAGATGGCAACAAGTTTGGAGCAGGATAGGGTCCTGCACAGGCCCCGAAAAAGGCCTGGATCAGGTCGGCTAGGAGGGGACAGTTTCAGGTGTCAGGTTGGCCAGCTTTGAGACGGGATGTGGATGCCTTTGTCAGAACATGCATCATCTGCCATAAGGTCAAGTTTGATAGGCAGAAGACACTTGAATTGTTGCAGCCATTGCCAATCCCAGATAGACTGTGGGAGAGCATTGCCATGGATTTTATATTTGATCTTCATAGGACGCCTACGGGGAATGATGGTCTCTGGACTATTATATGTCGGTTCAGTAAGTAGGCACACTTCATTCCAGTAAGGAAGAAAATTACAGCGGATCATATGGCAAAGTTGTTCATGCAAAACATTGTCAAATACCACAGGATGCCTCAGTCTATCGTAAGTGACAGGGATCTGCGCATGACGAGTCTCTTTTGAAGAGGGCTCTTCGAAAATATGGGCACTATGCTGCGATTTTCATATTCTTTTCATCCTCAATCAGATGCGCAGTCCGAAGAGGCTCCTTTGGGCTTAGCAAAGCATAATTGCCCGATGCTCAAGAGAGGGGTAGTACCTCTATCTCTATGTTACCGACAGGCTCAAATATCTAGAGGTCGCTTGGTGACATTGTTTGTTTCACCCGAGGTACTCCTTGCTGACAGTATATCTGCCTTGGGACTTCTATGAACAGTGTAATAGTCACTATGAGTGGGTTTTTGCAGTTTATATGGATTGCTATCCTAGATTCTGAACAATCATACATGCTGTTTCTCAATGGTAATACATGCTTTTATGATGGTATATTCACATGAATTTCAGTTACTGCATATCCTTGTAACATCTAGATGCAATCGAGGTCGCTTGCCATGTTTCAAGAGAGGGGTACGTCACGAGGGCGTGAGTTTTAATACTTGCATGTGGCCTTGACCCCGGAAATCAAGTGGCTAGGACACAAGATGTGGGTGTGCAAGTTCCCTCTAGGAAATTGTGCCTTGGGGCTATTGAAAGGTTTAGGGCCAAGAGGGGCCCAAAAACCTTAGGGCTTTTAAGTTGGTCATTGGTGGGCTTTTAAAAAGGCCCCATTGCGGGGGGCCTAGGGGCAAATGAGGCCCTTGGGGGCAACCCAAGGCATGGGCTGCCACGTGGCAAGCCCATGCAGCCCCCTTTTGGAAAGGAAGGCCAAGGAAGGCCTGGAGCAAGGAATGGACGGGGGGGATTACACAGAGGGGATGACGAGACCTCGCGGGCAGTGAAAGAGACTCCGTGTGGATGGTAGAAGTCGTACGGTTGCACGGAATGATTAATGCTACTGCCGTACGGGTGTACAGGGACTCTAAATGCTGTTAATACGGAGAGGTATGGCGTTGCAGGTACGGCCAGTCGTATGGAGCATTTTATGTTGCGGGAATGAGTACGGCTGTGTACGGAACATGCCGCATCCTCCTATGATGTGTACGGTTGATGAGCTGTACGGGCTGGCACGTGGGAAGTCGGACTGCCGTACAGCAGTACGGACAGTCCATTTGTTGTATTTAATGAATGCTTGACGTGGCTGTACAGAACAGGATTTGCAGAGCTGTGTGGGCTGATGTACAGCCACATGGGGCTGTTGTACGGACATAGTAAGCTGATGTACAGCCACTTGAGCTGTTGTACGGGCAGGGTCTTAGCTGTACGGACGGTTGCCAGCGTGGCAGCGTAAAGAGGTTATCCTTCCATTGGCTTGCTTTAGCTTATGCTTGAGCATGGTACTTTGAGACCAGGCTAAAGAAGAAGTCACTCATGCTTTGTTGGGTTTTCATTTGCAATGGCTTGTTGTGAAGAAGCCTAGTTGGCAGGGTGATTCACATTGAATGCTTGCAGATCAGAGATTGGCCCTTGTGATCATGGGCTGTTCATTTTTGCTTTCACCCAATGCTTGGGTAGTCTAGTAAGCTAGTGGGCAGCAGGGGTAGTGTGGTCCGCGAAAGGCCTCGTGGGCCTATGGGACAAGGTACAAAGTACACCAAAAGAATGATCTCATACAAGCCTCAGTGGGCTGGAGCAAAGGGTGCACTAAGGCCCTTGCTGAGTGCTAAGACTGCTAAATTGATAACTCTACAGAGCTCAATAGCTCGATAAAAATCAGATATAACCCGGAGACTAGCATCTCTCTGAGAGCTGCAGCATGCTAAGATCTGAGACTCAGGCTCAGAAGCCAAAGCACGGCGCCATGGTGGCTCGTTTGTGAGTGGTGAAAATGTCTCGGACCTGCGTTTGTTGGGATGTGTCATGCTGTGATGGCGGAGGGGGACGTGGTCTCCTCGATCTCTGAACCCGTTGGGCTATGTTTAGAGTAACCCCTCGCCTCGGGTGGTTTCCCCCAAGGAAGGCTGTGATAGGATAGACCTCAATAGAGTGTGCTTTGGTCACTCTCTGTGCTGTAGGTGGTCTCTGCATCCTTCTCTCAGTAATCCAGGCTGCCCGCATGTCAGCTATCTCCTCCACTTCCACCCCGATGTGTCCTGGAGCTGACTCAAATGCATAGAAGTCTGTGACATGACGTTGTACTCCGTCAGCCTCTCTGTCCTGTGGCTTGATCGCCTCCTGCTGCTCTCTAATATGTCGTAGTAGGGTCTCCTTGTGTCAGTGCATCTCAAGTAGATATAGCCCAATGCAGACTTGGTCCTAGAAGTGGATCAATCATGAGAGTGGACCGAAGCCGCTTCCCTCTTGGTAGAGGCAATGGTATCGTTCCCTGATCTCATAATAGGTTGGGAAGACACATAGGAAATGTTCCTCATGTCTGGATGGACTCCAAGGCCAGTCTCGGTAATCTCCATTGAGGCAAGTTTGAGTATCACCATTTGGGACTTCTCCTAAGAAAATAAAGAGTAATCTTTATTAGAATTGACTTCGGTCAAAGAATGGTGAAGTTGGTTAACCAAGAATAAGATTTATTGTTTTTACTTTTGCCTTGCATTGGTAAAAAGAGAACTGTGGGGACGCCCACAAGGGACTAGAAATAGTCCAAGAACTAGGAATGAATGCATTTTGCTAACCTCTAATGGGTTAAAGTGTTGGAATTTGTTTGTGCAATGTGTAGGACCCAAGAGAGTGCAAAAAAGACCTAAGATTGGGGAGAAAAGCACAAAAAGCAGGTCCCACAAGGCTCTCAAGCAAGGACAATGGGGCGCCTCTTGAAAAGAGGGCCCACAAGACTAAAAGGGCGCCTAAAGCCTCCAATTTAGGAAGAAATGCCTGAAAGCTTGGCTTTAATGTAAAAGTAGCTTTTAGAAAGCAAGCCCTAGCTTTTTGCTAGGCCAAGTCTATAAAAGAAAGGCCCCAGGCCTCCTAGCTGTATTCAGAATCCTACTCAGTTCTATGCTCTTTCAAGAGCCATCTGTACAAAGATTATTCTATTGCAATAAAGACCTTTGGGGGTGTCCAGCCCTTATTTTTGGGCCCTAGTGTGGTGTTTTGTCTTATCTCCCCCACTCCCAGAGTTTTAATTTATTGCGAATCAACTATCTCTCCTCTAGGCTGAATTGCGATTTACTGTAGCTCCAAGATCTTGTATCATTAGCATGTGTGAGTGCCTAGAGCAGGAGAACTTGCTGCGATTTCAGCCGCCTGTACTTGCTGCAAATTCTTTCCCGGGAGCCTAGCACTGCTGCGATTTTGGCCAAAGAGTGCCCAGGACCCTTTAAGGTTTGGTTTCACCCAGACTCTGTGGATGAAAGTCACTGTTTGAAAGATGGCATCAATCTGTAGGGGAGTCATGGAGGCGAACTTTGCCTGTACTATCTCATGTAAAATTGAGGGCTTACTTTGAATCATCACGAATCCCATAGTCATTTGTAGCCACTCAAATTTCCTCCACTCGTTCTGTGGTAAGTCACATCCCCAGAAGGGTGCTGCATACATGGCCATCGGTCGCACTAGTGTGTCGAAGAGCTAGCTCTTCGTTGTTGGTGGGTCCTGAAAGTGTGCCTGGAAGCACTGTCTCTCTACTCGGGCCAAAGCACCCCGTCCTCGAGTGAGTCGTGCCTGGGCTGCGTTGGTCATCGTGAAAAGGTGTCTTGTGAAGATTGCTCCTAGATATGTGTAGGATTGCACTATCTCCATTGGCTCATTACGATAGGTGAAGCTGAGTCGACGAGTCACTGCATGTGAGGTGTTGAAGACCATAACCTTAGTCTTCCCAAGGTTGACTGTCAAGTCTCTCTCCTTGCAAAACACCTCTAGTGCCTCCAGATGTCTTTGCAGCCCTTCCGCTGAGGATGATATGAGGACTATGTCATCAGCGTATAGCAATATCTGTATCATGAGGTCACCCAAGAGTGAACCCTCGCCTCCTAGGCGATCTATGAAAGATGTGATCTCATCGATGTAGAGTCCGAAGAGGGTCGGTGAGAGTGGACAGCCTTGCTTCACTCCAATCGTGCTCTCGACTCAATCTGATAGACCGCCTGGGGCACGTACTCTGCCTTTGGCTGACTCATATAAGCTCACCACACCCCAAATCAACGTCTCTGGAATCTGCATCTCCTATAGTCTCCTGATCATCCGGGAACGCGGGACCGTGTCAAAAGCCTTCTGAAAGTCTACAAAGCATGTGTAGGCTTTTTGGTGTTAGGATCTCGCCTCTTCAATGATAGCTCTCAAAGTGAATATGTGATCTAAGGTAAAATGCTGCCTTCGGAATCTTGCCTATCCTAGTGAATATGTGATCTAAGGTAGAATGTTGCTTGTCCTAGTGCTCGCTATCCTCGAGCCTCTGTATGACTACTGAGCTCCCTCTCTAGAACTGATCCATAAATCTTGGCCAGGGTATGACCAATCATGAGGGTGCGGTAATTTCTAGTCTCCATAGGGTCGCCGGCTTTTGTATCGGTACAATAGTGGTGGTGCTCCAGGCAGGTGGGAAGCCATGACAAACAGCCTGGTTGAACATGTGTGCTAGGACCGGATGCCCATGCACAAAGTGCTCAGTCCGTAGACCCTCATGAACCTGTGCTTTCTGGTTGTGTAGCCGATGAAGTGCAGCCCGGACATTTTGTGTGGTAAATAAGTGACAATTGGTGGGCCTGGGCATAGAGTACATGTTTGGTGGTGTGCGCATCTGGATATGATAGAGAGAGAGAGAGAGAGAGAGAGAGAGGTGAGGAGGGAGGGCGTTAGCAAGGTCAAGCGAGCAGGGTCGAGTGAGCAGCCAGGTTTAATTAACTCTCTTTGATTAATATCTCTTGAATCGTGTTTAGTTTGCAATTTGAGTTTTCAAAGAGTCATCCCCATTAGGGATGTAACTTGCCATTGCAAACTTGTCTTGTCTTGCTAATATCAATGCATCTCGTGTTGTTCTATCTGTCCCACATGCCTTGGGGATCTCGATTGGGAAATTTTGAGTATCCTCTCACTGGCTACGTATTGGCACAGGATGACCAGAGGGCGAGAAGAGGGTATGCTATGCGAGAGACGGATCTGCAATCTATGCGACATGCTAGAGGTTGAGATGGAGGAGCAGTTTGCATTCAGATGCCCTGTAAGTTATGAGATCTGTGGACGGCATTATTTATCTATTCAGGAGCAGATTTGGACCAATCCAAATTTCTTGGCCCATCTCGATCAGCGACCAGCGGCCACTTGTCTCCTTTGGTTGCAGAGGAGGGACTAGAAGTCCCGTCACAACCTAGTGAGAGCACGATCATAGACTTCTTTCACCCTGGTGACCCGGACCAGAGACAGCTTGCCCTCGAGTTGACTCAGACATGAGGGCTGCAGGTATCTTCTCTTTACTATTTGACTTGGGGAGATAGACTACTGAAGTGATGGTATTAGTCGCCAAATGATGAGCTACATCTCGGAGAGCTCTAAGCAGAGGGAGCCCCGACAAGCTAATCAGGTTGAGCAACCAAGAACACTTTATTGACTTCCTTCTTCGACGGTGCCAATTTTCACCAGAGCCTTTGTCGGCCGATCGTCTCTTCTATCCTCAGCCTACTAACGGAGTTGGTCCCCAGATAGCATACGTAGGTCAGCTGCGATCGACCCACTAATGAGGACCTCCGACCTTTTTTGGTATTGTGGTTCCCATACGCACAGTCATTTGTGTACTCTCTTGAAAAAAGAGTGTGATGTATTTCTCTATCGCTATTTCTTGTCTCAGACATCAGCCTTGGCGTGGATGCCCGCTCTAGTGGCCCCACTCATCTTTTATTGTATCTGCTTTTCTTTAGTCTCATAGACCCTTCACTCTTTCTAAGAGTTTATAAACTTTCTTTCTATATTTCTTTCTGTCAACTCTATCATCCTCTGTACTTCCATTCAAACCATCATTAAAGACAGAATTTTCTGGAAAGATGACCATCTCTCCTATCTTTTCTCCTTATAGGGATAAGCAGTTCCTTGCGAAAGAATCAATTGGTGGGCAGTGCAATTGGGGAGTGGCAAGCAGCAAACGAGTAATAGAAGCTTGTTAAAGATGATTGGGAGAAGTGCATCAGCTCACCTTTCTGCCCTGAGATGCAAAGAATCTGAAGCCAATTTTATTGCCATGCGGCCGACTTTGTTTCTCTATTTTTGATTACTACGCTGTTCCTTTGTGTCATGTTCAGATCATGTCAATTGCATTTGTAGGCATGCTTAACGATGTTCCTGTGAGAGGGGCTCTTTGCTGTCTGTAGTTTGTGGTAGAGCGTCACCCAAAACTAGCCTTTAGGAACCATCACAACCTTATACTTGGAGACACGCCCTTTCAACTGTACCTCATCGAAGCACAGTTCAAAGTTGATAGCCAGGTCATTGAAGCAGAGTTTCAGCCTAACAGTTGTCCAAGCTAGTGCCACCAGCCTCTGTGGTATGCAGAAATCCCATGCATGGAAAAACCTCTACAAAGGTACTCTGATGCGTGGAGGTGGGCAATGAACAATCACACGCACATGAGAACTTCCAGAAGGAGTGGGCTTCTACATGTCACACTTCATGTAACAGAGGCAATGCGGCTTCTATAAGCAGTCCACGGGCACCGCAGATACTGGCCATTGGCGGGTGCAAAGTTGGTGACATCATCAGCAGTGAAGGAGGAATCAGGGCCGGGGAGGAGGATGCAAAGGGAGAGCTTGCAGCTACGATGAAGCAGCCAACTCTTGAAATAGTTGAGGGCGAACAGAATAGTCGTGAATGCTTTACGAAGGGATGCATGTAGCAACTATTGAATAGATCCTGTTGGGTGCTAGGGGTGACCTCATCACTTTGAAACTTCGCATATTCCATGGCCGTGTTAGTCTTCTGCTGTCCCTTGGCTGCTTGGGAACTCGAGCAGCTGCTACATCAGAGGGACTCAGGCAGTGCCACCATAGGGAGATCAGCCATTAAGGAAGGCCTATGAAAAATGTGCAGCAGTTCAACAGCATGGAGGGCCTCTACTTAAGAGGGAGGGCCACTACTTCAGATGGAGGGTCCTTGTAGTTGATGGACAGGGGCAGGCTTCTCGCTGAGGATTCTTAAGGCTCCCTAGGTAGCTGGGTGGGATACTTTTTAAACACTCGTATCTAAAGAATCACTAATGTGTTGTGTCTTACATGTCTTCATGACCAAGATAAGGCATCAAAAGATTACACATCATTGGGTTACAATGCACCATGCCCCCCCCCCCCCCCCCCCCCCCCCCCAAAACCCAAACAAACACCCCGCCCCCACTGCCACAGGCTTTTTACCTAGAAATTTTGCTGTTTTCTCTTGGAAACTTGGACAGTGGCATGGAGATGAACCCAACACCTCACATGTTTTTATGATGAGTGGTATGCCGAGAGTCTGCTATGGTGAAGATGAAGAATGCCTGTTATTTTGTTCTCACTCCACTGGGTCCATCTTCTACAATTCTACAGTACAGTATCTTCAGTGTGTCTACTGGCACGGAGAGAAGTTACTACCAGTCACCCTCCACATCGTGTGAGCCACTAGCCTCCGGTATTTGACGCATTGACTAATGTTCCTCTCTCCCACTAACAAGCAATAGTGTGCACGTTGAAGTCCTGGACCATGATGACATCAAGATCATGTGTAATCCAGAGGGCACTACTTGCTGTAATGTTTGCATGGCAACGTGCAACCTTCCACAATTACCAATGCTGATATGACACCAAGCACCTGCTGGGAAACAGCAACTACTGCCCAATAAACATAGAAAGGCAAGAGTGCTGATCTTTCCAGCAAGCATATACCAACATTGGCGATGAATTGCTATGATAGTGATTCACTTTGCTCAACATATTTGCCCGTAGCAATTTTCCTCAAACAAGATGCTGAAGACTTTGGAAGAGTTTCAAAGCTTCCCTAATGGTGTCCGTACTCTACAAACTCTGGAAGCTAGCTTACTCTTGTTCGCACTCATTCAATTGAAAAAAACAAGCCCTACCAGGCTTGTTGAGCACATACAGAAAATACTTAGGACAGAGAGCTCATACGCCTGTGAAGAACATTGGCACTCTTGAATCTACCACACTGCGAAAGTTAAAATGGTACCCATCAGGCATTATTGGGACCTTCCAGAACTGTCTAGAAGCCATGGTGGATTAGGGCAAGTCATATGAAGGATTTGGCCAATGCATTGCCATGTAATAGGTGGACCCATGCATCTGACCTGATGATGAGCTCAGATATGAAACAGATACACCAAATATAACTTCTATCACACTAAGCGCTTATCACAAACAAACAAAGCTTGAAGATGAGTTTGATTTTGCTGTTCGTGAGCAGGCGAAGCATGCCTACTATTACTATATGTTTTAGAACAAGAGTGTCATGTTCCTCATATCCTTCATCACTAGAGCATGTAATCTAATGTAGAAGTTTCTGTCGCATAGCTTCCTTGAGTACCTCATTTTTTCGTCAGCCTCCATTGTGCTCACAAGAAACTTCCTGAAGCAGTCTTTTTTTAATGGTGGTTATTATAACCACAATGATTTTCTTCAGATGCATATTCTTCAGCTTCCTCATCAAGAGAGTGGCCTCATTAGTTGTTTGAAGAGCATTGCAGTAGAAGCTTAGGTCTTGTGCTATCACACAATTAATTACTTAATGAGAAACACAAATTTAGGAAACTTCTACAATTCTGTTAAGTTGGACACCAGGTGGGGTATGAACGAGGCCTCACCTCCCACCATGGACAATCCTTGGTGTATTTCCTTAAATATAGCGAAGGAGAAACAAACTGACTCTAGGATCGAACTCCGGTGGACTCGGAACTCAAAGCATGTTTCAATAATTTTAATACACAATGATGTCAATGATCCCTAAGTGGAATCCATACAAAGATATCTGAAAGCCGCAACTCAAACAACTGGAACAACTATGTTTAGAACTTTAAAAACTGTGAACTAGATGTCTCCTGGCAAGGTTCTCTGCAATCTTGAACAATCACCCAAAAAGCTACCCAGTCCATAATTTCAACCTTAGCTTTGTGAGTGTAGCTAAATTCTACTCCTCACTCAATCCGACCACCAGCCAGGCAGAAATGATCTGCAGAAGCAGATTGTGATTGGTGGGTTTAGGCCTTCCGGAGGATGCAGAAACATGTGATGATTTGGATTCTAGAGCAGGTGTAGAGCTAAAGGTGTCCCCAGTGTGAAATTGTAGTTCTGGGAAAGGTTTTGCTGGAATTTAAATTGTGGCTTTCTTACCAGGGTGAGATGCTCACCAAATTATGATTTTGAGGACTAAAGGAACAAGCAGATGTGATTTCAGCAAGGGTAGAAAGAGATGGGAACAAGGAACTGGTAGGAACAGATGGCTTTACAAACAGGGGCCTGCTGCATGAGATAACAGCAATTTCGTTTTCGGCTATGGAGGTGGCAAAAAGAAAGAATAGGGAGCACTTGCTAGCCTTGAAGTAAGAGGGTGAATAATGGCAATTTCTAGGGTTTGAACCCTTTTATGTCCTGCACACGAGGGTTAGTACATAAGCCAACAAAAGCGATCAACCTAATTTTTGACACAGATTGATGCGCACATTGAATACCGTGAGCTTCCAAATCTATGACAATGTACAGAGTCCTCAAAGCAAGACATCTCCTCACAAATAAGCCATATGTGCATAGAACAGAAATAAAAAAGCATCTATAATACATCATAATGATAGCCATATGTGCATAGAACAGAAATAAAAAAGCATCTATAATACATCATAATGATTAATTCCAAAATGTATTTAGTATACCCATATGCTACAACCTCCCCTTATTTTGTGTTCAATCAACAACATTGAAACCACGTTATTTTACTTAAGATCAGGGGCTATCCAGGAAATGGAGGTAGCCAATACATAGCCTCGTAACATGTGGACCAATGCATGCTCACTCTTTCTTGACCTTAGAAGCTAACCTAATGGACTAATCAGCTCGACAGGATCCCCAACAAACTCTGCCCAACTAAGGATCCACTTGAGCTGAGGCACTGGCATGTATATGTGAGTGCAAAAGGGAAAGCAAATATAAACAAAGCTCCGCTTCATTCAGCAAGCTCCCTTCCCACCTTCTTGCAACCTGTGTTGATATTTTTAAGAAAATCAGTCAATAGGATTGCAATACATGAAAGGCTGTGGTTAGCAAATGCCCATAACCACCCAAAATTCTGAGCGTAAGAAGGAAATCATACTCTATGGGGTTATGGCATATACATTATAGATTCTGAACTTGTTGTATCGGTAACATGTGACTATGTCAGACAACGATGTGGATTTGGCCTTTTCCTTGGCCGCTTTGTGGGACCCCAGGTGGCCCTGAATAAGCTTAAAAAATCATCCAAAGTTCCCAGGAAAATCCTATCGTATTTGTTGCCGCCCTAGAACTCATATAGAAATTTACAAGGTGGAAATGTAGCTAGGTGACCTACTAAAATTCAAGCACTGACGGAGCATTGAATCTCCTTGTGACAAGATTGTTGGCGTAATTTTGTAGACAAGGTGTGTAGGGACTAGGCCTAGAGTCCTATTGTGAGTGTCCGTAAGTGTGTGAGTCTTAGGTGACCACTTGCCCACTTGTCCAGATTAGATTAGCTTTGATTTGATTCGTGTGTAACCTCATCTATGAGGTAGATATGTGGTTGAGATAAGGCTTGCCCAGCCTATAAATGAGGCATCCATTGTACGTGCAAGATAACAATCAACAGGAGTGTTTCTGCCTCTGTCCTCGTGCATCATGTGATCACGAATGTCTCTCTCTCTCTCGCTCGCCATTTCTCCCACAAAGATGGTGTGCTTCTTTAAAACAAGCACTGACCAAAGAGGGCACTGGATGACCTCTTTTAAGCAAAATGGTGTGCTTCCATGGTTTAACTGTGCAAAAGGGCTCGGTTGGCTTTGTTTGCTGTTTTGTGGCTGTCCCTTTGTCCCAAGCATCTTAGATGGTTGTTGGTTCCTAAATGTCCTTGATTCAAACCTGGCTTGGGATTTGGCACGGTTACCTTGGTTCTTCGACTCTTGAAGATATCTTGTGCTTTGAAGAGTTTCTTGAATTTTTATCGTCATGTCTACCACATGTCCTATGTCATGCATGCATGCACGCACTTGCGCAGGCACATGTGCGTGCATGTGTGTGTGCGTGTGCGCATGCGCATGTGTGTGGTTTTAAGATTTCACCAAAAAATTGTGTGTGGTTTTAAGGAAAAAATGATGATAAGCTTTTAATGTTATAATTTATGCCTACTTGTCATTATGTACTTTATAAGAAACCTCTCCTACTGTATTTAAGGGGAAACTACCTTTCTCATCCTTGACAAGTAAGGTACAATAATCTTCATTCAACTGGAAAGTTGAACAACCTATGTGTCCCCCTTCAGATTACTTGAAAAACTTCAAGAAATAAAACCAGTCTACCATGTTCGTAATGGAGCTGCTCCCTGAAATTTCCTGTACATAGCGAAGCTAGTGTACATTGTGTGCGATGGCATGTTTGTTTAGTTTTCTCAGCTGTGGCTTTTTGTTCATTCTTCTAAAACAATTCAGCTTTAAATTTATTAACAAGAGTGCCTTCGTTTTTTGTCTTGTTATTTTTTTTTCAGGTGTCTGACTGGGTCATGAAAGAGAAGCCATTTGAATTTATCGACATGGATTATGCCATTCGTGTGGAATTGATTGAGAGAGTACATGGAGTTAAAGAAGCAGTTGACTACTTTGCAACGATTCCCAAGCCATTTCAAACTGCTACGGCCTATGTGAAATTGCTTCAAGTATATGTTATGCATGGCATGGAGAGGAGTGCAGTAAGGTTGGTTCAAAAAGTGCAAAAACTAGGTCTGGGCCAGCAAACATTAATGCAAAACCAATTATTGTCTTTATATAAGAGGAAGGAAAACATGGAAGGAGTTGCCAAGGTACTGCAAATCATGGAGGAAAAAAATATAGAGCCTGATATATATACGTATAATACAATACTCGATATAAAAGGCAGAAAAGGTGATGTTACTGGAATGGCAAAAGTGTGGAAGCGAATAGCAAATGATAAGAATGTAGTGCCCGATTCGGTATCTTACTCTATACTTGCCCAAGGTTTTCTTTCTGCTGGTTTGCTTGATAAGGCAGCAAAGGCAACCAAACAACTAGAAATCCGCCCTCGCAAAAGGAGACGAATGTTCTATCACATGCTATTGAGGCTGTATGCTGAATTGGGCAAAGCAGATGAACTCGAAAGAATCTGGGATATAATGAAAAGTGGTTCAAAAGTTCTGATGGCTGATTACTCAGTAATGATTCAATCAATAGGAAAGACGGGCAAAGTAGACAGAGCAGAAGAGCTTTACAAGCAAATGATTGAAGAACTGGATAGCAAGCGCTTACAGCAGTATAGTGCCCTCCTTTCGGTGTACACGTCCCAAGGGATGATCCAAAAAGCAGAGGAGTTAGTAAAAGAGATATCAAAAATGTCCTTTAGTCTTTCCCTGCCTTTTTATCATAAACTTATACAGATGTATGTAAAGGCTGGCAAAGAAGAAACAGCTATGGAAACTCTTCTTACAGCCCAAAAGGCCGGGAAAGAGGTTTTCCGGAAGAGACCATGGTATACTACCTTTCAAGAGGTACTTGACATGTTTGCGGAAAGGGGGGATGTGCGAAATGCAGAAAAAGTAATACAACTAATCAAAGATGCAGGATATGCATGTTCATATAGATCGTATTGCACTTTGCTGAAGGCCTATGCCAAAGCAGAGGTCACTCCTTATGGGTTTTCAGATAGAATGCGTGCTGATGGTGTCCGCCCAAACCCGCATATCAGAGACGAGTTGAAAAAGCTTGATGGAATTTGATTTAAGTCAATTTTTGGATTTTGGGTCGACAACCTCTTGGCTCTTCTCATGAAACTTAACATGGAGCATGAAGTGAGGCCAGACTTCGATGAGGCCCCGAGGTTATGCAAGCAGAGACATGCAATATGTTCACTGGGTCCTTCCCTAGGCAACAGCTTTATATGGACAAAGCTGTCTACACTTTACAGTGAGATCAGCATTTGGATTTGCTGATAGTGTTAAGATGTTCTAGTTAGTGACTTTGCCAATTTGTTGCAAAGCAATGGATAATATGACAGGTTTGTCAACATGTTCAAATCTTAGTCATGTGTTTTTAATGGTAGTCATTAATGTTTTAGCTGGCAACTTTCCAATTTGTTGCAAAGCGATGGATAATATGGCAGGTTTGAACATCTTAGTCTTTTTAAAGAGTGCCCTCATTTCAGTTTTCGGAACATAATATAGTCTTTCTGATTGAGGGCCGTTTGGAATATATCAAGGCATCACTTCATATATGTCGTTGTGAAACATAAAAAAAACTAGTGCTTATTCTAATACACAATACAGAGCTCTCACCTTTCATGTAAGGGCTGTAGGGTAGAAGCATATTGGTCGATAATAAAGCTGTATATGCTTGGCATTTATAAATCCTTCACATTAGTTATGTGAAGTTGTTGCGTGTATCTTGTGAGAAAAAGGTAACTGATATTTAATTGCAAAAACAGAGAGTAGGCACGTATATTGATGTAGTCTTGCATGCTACACACTACCTAGTTGTCTTACGTGGTTATGATCAGTTGTTTAAAACCCCAACGGACAGCAGAGGAAGCTAGTAAGATTAACATGAAAAGGCAAAAGAAAGCGTGGTATTGAGAGAGCACATGAAACCCTATCATAAACTTCAGTCATAGACAGTTCTATGTATAGACCTCACTCCATGATCATAATGTTGATCTTGGGAAAAGGCGTTGAGGAACAATCTCAACATCATATGTGCAATATATTATATGCATAACACTCAAAAGACTAGTAAAAAGGCAAATAGGGTCCGATCGTATCCTTAAGCCCTAAACCTAAAACTAGTAGTTAGTCACGTGCGTGCGCTCCTAGTCCTTCATCTCTAACTTTGTCACCTTATTCCTATCTTCCTTAGTACTCTCTAAACCCTAAAGCATAGAGAGGACCCCTATATTTGCATCCAAGGTTCGCTTCCATATTTTCTTACTTTTCAAACAGCTCCTAGTAGACGTCTTGAGCTACATTTTTGCTCTATCTATGGAAAACCCTTATGACTCCATGGCTTCCTGTATTCCCAACTCAAGCACCTTGATACTGGAGGCTTGCTCTTGGAGGTCAATTTCTTCAATCATAACAAGAATTTCAAAGATGAGCTCCACCAATGGTACAAGGGCAGCTTGTGTTGATAGCTTCTTAAATCTCCATGACTTTCACAAGGCCACCATCCCCTGATAAGAATTTCAAGTCCTCTCATAAGGATTTCAAACACCCTGCCGGTCTTCAAGGATTCCAAGTCCTCTTCAAGGATTTCAAGTCCGCTGTCTTCCAAGATTTCCTCAAGGATTCAAGTTCCCAATAAGGATTTCAAGTCTCCTGATAAGGATTTCAAGCCTTTTATTGCTCTTCGTCACCCTGCAATCTCAAAGTGCAAACAAATATATGTGCTACAATAAGAACTTTAGGAATCGAACGTCAGTAGCCACTTGGGCGGGCAAACACTTGCATCCATCTGAGCTACTGCTGCAGACAGTCCCTTATTGTGTTAATGGATAATGAGGATGGGGTGGACTAGCTTTTAAAGGATTCTCCTTTTATTGCATGATTATTTCCAACTCACATGATTGTCCCTTCACCTTTGCAGTTGAATTGTGTTGTCGATGTTGTTGTTCTGCCACGTTGCATGTGGTGTTTTAACCTTTGGTGCTTATGGTGGTGAAATTTCTCCATTTAATTTTTCATTATTTTCACCTATAGATTGCTTATGCTATTGATTTTGAAAGTTTAATTGTTGGCTTTGGACATTGATGATTATTTGTGTGTTGAAGTGGATGCCATCATACATACTTGGCTGATCACATATGAGTGTATCAACTAGGTAGTAGATGTAGCAATTTGGTGGATGATCCATAAATATGGCTTCATAAAGAAATTATGTCACAAAATCGTGGGTTGGTATCTCAACCTTGATTTGTTTTACATCGTCTCGATCAAGAGTTACTTGCATCCTTTTGTCTATTGTACTCTCTTTGATATGATTTGCATATTGCTCTTGCATATGTGCTCTTGTTGCTTGATGTATGTGGCCATTGTCTAAGGTTTAGGGTTTCTAACTTTGATTGTATGGCATTGCAAAAAATACTCATTGGCGGAACATTGGTTGTCAATGTTGCTTGTCTTGAATATTGTCCTCATGCAAGATTTAACTATATCAGACGAATTCTCTGCTTCTTTGATCCTCTTGCATGTTTGATATAATAGTATGAAAGTGTCAATGTAATGCTTGTTCCTTCTTTTAGAGTGCTGAATTGATGTAATGCTTGTTCCTTCTTTTAGATTACAAATTAATGTCATGTTGAATTGTTGGCCTTATTTTCGTCTTTGCATATTTTGACATTTTAATCAAATAAGACCTCATGGCTTCAAAGTTGTTTCCAGAACTTTGCATAGTGTGTGATTTTGTTTAGAAATTCTTTAGTTGATATGCTGTCTAGATTAACTCTATTGAAAGCTTGGGCCAGCTTCAGAAATACCCTTCGCAGAGTTCCTCCCTCCTTTATCGATGAGATTGACAGGCGACCTATCATATGTAATAACAGTATACATGATGAGCATGGTAGGCAGCTTGGTTTGTCTCATTATATGCAGTGGTCCAGGTGGGAGAGAGGGCCTGCCGCCTCGGTAGGTTCTTGGAAAGCCTTCAAGAGGCTTCTAGAAGATCGTCAACAGCATAATCCATATCACTCGACACATTCAAAATATTTTCAAATATATCCTGTGACTTGATGAACTCATTCTATTCTTGGTCCACTACCTACAAGCAGATGTTACAAATCCTGAGAGCCAAAGCTTTAGCCAGCACCTTAGGAAGGTATTAAGCATGGTGATTGGCCTCCAATCCCCAAATTTTAACCATTCCTGGTGCTTCAGAAATAGTTTCACCAAAAATGACCCCTCAACATTGCATGATTAGCCATATCTATGAGATCACCTTTTAGCATGTCCCAAAAGGCAACAAATAACTCTGCTGTGAAACTGTCACGTACCAGAGACTTATCTTTTTCCATCATTGACACCACCTCCCTCAGTTCCTCCTCAACAAACGGGCAGCCCAACATACTTCTCTGGAAATTTCACACCCGCATTTGAACATCCTCCAGCATCTCCGTAAGGCATTCCTTCCACTACTAGTCATGTACATTGGCATCCCCAACTATTGAACTTAGTTTCAAGTGGAATACCTCCACCACATGCCAAAACTCAATGACTAAGTTACCTTGTTTATGTAGAAGCTAATCAATTCTTTCCCTGATACGCTTTCTCCAAACTGACTAGAAGAAAACTTTGGAGGGATAGTCACCCACTGACAATCAAAGTTGTTGGCTCTTCAGTTGAGACACCCTTGCATCTTCCAGCTCCTTGACTTGCAATGCAACCTCTGTTTCCACCAACGGGGTCCCCACAAACGGGCCTGCGGATACAAATCAAGTTTTCAATGCTGACCTGGCATAGAGCAACGCCTCTTCCTCATGGCTCTTGCACCCACATTGTTCTTTACACCATTTTACACCATTCTTGGGTCACCAAGAGGATAGTTTGGACTGATTTATCCCACTTGACACAGAGATCCACAAATCCGACCAGTCTTGAGCCATGTACTGTGAATTTGCTTGCAAAACACTTTACATTGCAGAAGGCCACTGTCAAATTTTAAAGACACCTCCAGTAACCTACACCATGAGACCATCAAAGAGAACCGCCAGCAGACTGACAAATGATATGGCAGGACTGAAGGCAAAATGTAGGAGACCCCAAAAGGGGCACATAGGCACGACCCTTCTTCTGAAACATACCGCGTGTCTATCTTACTCGCACAGAACTGAGACCCCTAGCAACGATTATTCCAGGAAAAGCCACCCATTCCCTGTTCATCTGATTTGGCATAGTCAAGAAGCCCCTAAGACAAAACTAAGTCCTCAAGCTTCCCTCTTAGCCCCAAAAAAAACTCCGCCCAAGGTGAGACAAAAGTAAGTTCCTTTAGAAGCTTTTCTCCACATGGTGATCTATCATGCACTCCTGCTTTGTCACTACAACCAAGTAGGTCAATGCTTGGTATCACTTCACTCAGCTTCCATTAAAGACCTTGGGAATCTCCTGGTCGGCAAGTTTGCTAGCTATATGGTGTCGTTGCTAAAGACCTTGGTAATCTTGTAGGGCTCGTTCCAACCAAGTTTGAGATTGGACTTGAGTGGCTCTTGATTCGCATTACACAACAAGACCAAACCTCTCTTAAGATTCGTCCAAACAATGTGCCGGTCATGCCAAGATTTCCTCCTTTTTTGGATACTTGTTGCAACCAAGCTACTTGGATGTGCACCTCATCTAGGTCAGGGAGTTGTTGCAATCATCTCTTGATTGCCACAAGTTTCCCAAGATGATGCTTGACCACCACTTAGAGACTTGGGACAAAAATTCCAAAGATGACATAGCCGCCAGGAACAAATGCCATTTTGAAAAGACGATTACCTTGTGATATGGGTGTCCCAATCTCATTGATGTGTGCTCACCATCTTGGTGAGAATGTACTTGAGAATGTTTTTAGTGGACTTGGCACATTAGGGATAGTAAGTTGTGGCAACTTGGTGCTTCACCATGAACTCAATCATTAGTGATTGGAATACATTCATAAAGTTGGATACTAACAATTGGACAACAATAACTTCAAATGATATATTCAAAGATGGATATTGTGCTACCAGTCGAGTTGTCTTGTAGGGCCTTAGCTTCTACCTACTTGGTAGCATAATGTGTGGCCACATATGTATTTGTTTAGTGTGAACTAAGCCACATTTTTCAAAGGCCTAATGCAATCCAAAGTAATCAAAGCCTTGGATGTAGTGACATGTGGCGCTACGGGAGTAAGCGACATGTTTGTTTAATAAAACATCACATTCAACACACCAAGCATGCGTATCCCATAACAAACACAAACCTGCTTGAAAAACTTGTTGAGCTATTAGCTCACCATCACAGTGACCTCTAGTAGGTTCGATATGCACCTTGTTGAGCGCTGTTGCCTGTTCATGCAATAGCACCCAATGCCACAATACTCCATCAAGCTATATTTCGAGGCTTTCAAAGTAAACTGTCTGTTCTTGTCTTAGGAGATCTTCTCAAGAAATGTACCTTGTGATACTATGACATTTGTCATCCTCGGTGCTTGAAAATACAAACAATTGTACATTTGGGGGCTCGATTGTGGCTTCCTGGTTTTGATTTGGGGTCACTGGGTAAACATGACAAGCAATCTGTATGTGCATGGGATTTTCCAAGCTTGTGAATGATCTTCAAATTGAACTCTTATAATAGTAGCATCCACCTCATCAAGTATGACCCCTAAATCACTATCTTGTTCATCTAATACAACAAAGCTTGGTGGTCAACATAGAAGACAAATGGATTACCAAGCAGATAGTGCGGCTTCATGCTTGATAATGCTATAGTCAAGTGCTCTTATGAACCGCTTGGCATATTGGGTAGTCTAGCCTACCATCTGGCTGTGCCAAAATAATGCCAATTGCATAGCCTAAAGCATCCACAAGGACATGGAAACTACATCCACATGGGTTGTTTGAGAATAAGTGTTTGGTTTGCTCATTTATTGAGTTCATGAAATGTTGCAAACAACTCCTTGGTCCATTGAAAATGAGTATCCTTCTTGGTCATGTCACATAGAGGTTAGCAAAATCCTTCACTAACCTCATGTAGAAGTTGTTCAATCCAACAAAGGATTTGAGTTGTGTTAGATTCTCTGGTTCAGTTATTTGCTTGATTGCTTGGATCTTAGTTAGCTTAGTCTAAATGCGTTCCTTGAAAATTAAGTGACCAAGCAATACACCAATCTATACATGAAAAACACACTTGGATGGGTTCAGGGAGATGCCTACCTACACTTGGCAAAAAGTTTTTCAAGACAAGTAAAATGCATGAACATTGCCTAGTATGAACAAAAATCATCCAAGTAAATGGTAATAAGCTCGGTCAAATAATCTCAAAAAGTCACACCATGAACCTCTAAAAAGTTGATGGTGCATTACATAGACCAAATGGCATGACTTTACAGGCATATGCAACCCATTATATGATAAATGGAGTCTTATGCTGATCCTTAGGTGCTGAATAAATTTGTGCCCATTGTAGCCATCCATAAATGAGTATATCTCATGTCTCGGAAATTGGTAAAGTATACCATCAGTGAAAGGGATTGGAGAAGGATGTGGCACTATCTAGGAATTAAGGTCCTGTAATCCATAAACGAGTACATCTCATGTCTTGCAAATTGGTCAGCTATACTATTAGGAAAGGGATCAGAGAAGGATGTTGCACTGTTTGGGCATTGAGGTTCCTATAATCCACACAAACTCAAAGCTTGCCATTTGTCTTGAGAACCAGCATGAATAGAGTTCGGAGTTGTAGCAGCTCGTTTGAGAGCCAGTCGGGTCATTGCAGAGGAGCGTCGATGAGCTGATTTCGTCGGCTGAGCATTGAAGGAGAAGGCTGTCCGCTGTGGTCTTTGGAAGCTAACCGTTGTTGTCTAGAGTTCGGAGTATCTGTTGTAGCGGCTTGCAGTTGCCCTCAGGTGCAGTGATTGCTGGTAGGCGCTGCTGTGGAGCAGAGACCAGCGGGATCCATAGGAGTTGAGGCTATCGAGATACCCATCTGTAGGAGCCGCTCAGTTGTCCATCGTTGTGAGCAAGGCTAACTGCTGCAACGCTAGTGTCGTAGGCTGTGTCGCTTGCCTTTGGAGATTCAGCTACTTGTTGTAGTTTGTTGCATAGAGTAGTTGCCTTTTTCTTGCTTGCTGTTGTAGATTCGGCTGCTTGCTTGTCATGGCCGTGCTGGAGCTTGCTTGTGCTTTGCTTGTTGCATAGGTCATTTGGCTTGTTTTGCTTTGGCTTGCATGTGCTGCTTGTCGACTGTAGAAGAGTTGCTGTAGTTTGCTAGCTTTGTAGACTGGCTACTATGGCGATGGCGGCTCAATTGTGGTAGTTCCTAAGGCCGGCTTATGTCCCCTTTGAAAAAGAGATCAGACAACAGCCATAAGGACCTGAAGCAAAAGATTGAAGACTCTTTCCTAAACTAGAATAGAACTCTCAAGAAAATTGAAGCTTATCCTCTCAAGAATGAACATCAACACGAAAAAAATCTACATCTAATATAGGAGAGCTAGGACCTAAGCTCTAATACCATGTCAAAAAGAGGGATCGAGCTCTCCTAGTCATGAAACAACATCCTAACACAACACTAATCTAAGGAGGATGCAACCTAAGTGCAAACATGATGAAGAGAGTGCTCATGACATGTACCTCAAGTCAATTAGGTTCCAAGATAGATTAGCTTGGACTCATAAAGAGAATCTTTAGATAGTGCAAAGTGCTTGGTTGATATTACTTCAAATGAACCTCCCTTTTATAGGTGAGGGTACTTACATCCATTTTCTTGCTCACATGTGGGATATCTCCTCCATGCCATGTGGTAGCTTGCCCTTTACTCATACCTTTGCTCTATATGTGCTCATGGCACCATAACCCTCCATCTAACACTGACAATGATGTTAGGCATGGTGGATATTGGGACGGAAGATTTTGAAAAAACCCACATGTAGAGTGGGTTTCTCATAGAAAATTCCCTCATAACTGTTATTTAATAGGGGACTATACTTAAAGAAAACCTCTCATAACCCCTCTTCATGGGGGGTGTTTCCAAAGAAACTCATTTGAAGGAAGCAGTTTATCATGAAACTACCTTGGACTTTGAAGAAATGTTCTCACCACCCCACTTCATGGGGGTTTCTACAAATAAAGCCATTTGTAGGAAGTCTTTCAAGGTATTTTCACCGACGAAACTATCTTGGACAACATTTAAAGATGTCACAACTTTCACATCCAATGTCCAAATATAGTCATTTAGCCACTCAAATCGAACAAAAAGGCCATTTGAGCACATCTACAAGGTTTAAAGTTATAAATTATATCATTTCTAGTCTTAAATTTTGAATATAATTTTTAAGAGTATAAAATGGTCATAATATATATTTAGTCTTAGCACTTTTTAGTGAAATAATCATTGATTCTAATGATTGATGAAGCCTGTGATGAGAGCCACAAGAAGTGATAAGAAAACTATATGGAGAGGAGTTATAATAAGCTATGATTTGATGGAAGCACATAATTTAATTATTGGGTCATTGTTTTTGCCTTGGTTTTTCATGCTTTCTAATTGTGCTTAATTCATAGAATAGACAATTTATAAAGTTCCTTCTAAACACTCTAGAAATGTCCGACAAATTGCATTCTACTAAACATTCCAGAATGAAAATGAAGAGATAGGACTTACCACGGTAGTTTCTCTACAAAAAACTCCTTGAGTGTATTGCTAATCTTGAACTGCTCATAAACCTTGCTCATACAATTTTGCTTAGAGGAAGTGCAACTCCATAAATGGGCACTTATATGCTCCTAGGTTGTACCTAAGTTGAGATCCTACGTTGGTTCTAGAACTAGGTGTTCAAAACCAAGCTCACTGATTGCTACCTTTGGCTCTTGCATTCACCAGTCACATCTTCAATGAAGTGACTAGGATAAAGATGTTGTTGCTCTATCAATTTTTCGTCCTTCTTTTTCTGCTTAAGGTCAGTAGCCTCTTGGAATATGTTTCTCTCTCCCACATGTTAGATTATCATTTCCATCAGTCAAGACTCAACATTCTAAGGAAATTGATCTTTGATTCCAAGTGTTTGCATCGACAACTACTCAAATCTTTGCTTCAATTAGTGGGGATTTGTACCTCGGTATCCCTAGTTTTGATTGTCATGATCTTGAAACTCTAATCATGCAACACCTTGGCACTTTTCAACCATGGTCTACCAAATAGAAGTGGATAGGCATTCATTTCCATCGAGATGGCAATCGGAATTATTATGTAGAGCACTCCTTCAATAGTGATAACTACATCTGACATCATAACTTTGTGCAAAATACATTCATACTAGCAAACATGCGTATGCATGGAATCAAACATAATCACCTGCAAACCATTCAGAGGTGTGCACGCTCTCTTGTGTGTAGCCTTGTGCCAAGCAAGACCTACAAAGGATAATTGGATATTCTCATGCGAACCTTCAATGTTAGCAATGTCCCCTTCCATTTGAAAAGAAAATGTCATGTACTATGAACTCGACATGCCTATGCGGCAGCAAGACACTAAATTACTTGGACAACTTAATCACTTGTTGCGAGCAGGTGTACACACCACCAGTGACATCGAAACAATTGTACTATCATCAACCACCTATTAAAGAGAAAGTGCCCTATCTTTTCTACACAAACACAACAAAAGAAATTCACAACCATGACGTGTTTCAAAGGCTGGCAACAGACGCTCATTGCATTCATGTTAGACATAAAACATGCAGCAAAACAATAAGGATTCCATCGGGCCCAAAATCCTCTAGAGGTTTGCACAAAGAACTACAATTGAAATCCAACATGATAGTTGAAATCTGCTCAGGCAACCTTGACATTCCAAATGGCCTTGTGAATGGAGCTGATGCTATCTTTAAAGATGCGTTGTTGGATACAAAACCCCCGATTGTTTGGGTTGAGTTTACTAATCCAAATTAGGGAAGCGTATATGCACAACACACCAATGCCTCTTCAAACAAGACCCTGACCTTGTAAATTGCACGTGAGTTCTAGATTGGAAAAAATGACCTCAACAACGTTTGCAGGCACAATTACCAATACAACCAGTTGTAGCACGCACAATTCATCATGCACAAGGGCTTTCAATGGACTCCCTTGCATTTGACCCATTAGGAATAAAGGTCCACGGGCTTATCTACACAACACTCTCTCTCATACACGATTTCAGAAGGCTTTTTAGTCATCCTCCAATGCTGCTATCATCCGAGCCACATACTATTATAGGACATAGCCCATGCTCTTCTTCAACCCGATGAACTCGGATAAGAACCTGCATGCCGTCCTTTTTTCCCTCCAAAAATTAGGGTCTGTTTATATTATATTAGAAAAGTATCGTATCTATCTTTATATCTCTTCCCTGATAAACCAAAAAGGAAGGATGGTCATATCATGCGTTCTGAAGTCAAGATTCAAAACAAAAATTCCGACTGTCAACTTAATCACATAGCAGATAAGAATAACATTTTTGGATGTCATCTTCTTCTTCCTTGGGAGCCACTGTGTCGAGCTTGCATACTACTCTGAGGATTATTGTGCTTGGGATAGCTGGAGGGAGAAGGCGACCCTAGATGGAGTGGACTCTTCGTCGATAGAAAGCATTCAAACGTGTGCTTGTTGTAGTAGCAGAGGTAGTGGGAGGATTAGGTGGTGTCACGATGGTATCAACAATGCTCTTCACAACAAGTGTCTCAGAAGTCTTGGTAGGGGGATAGATACAGTACTAGAAACCAACGGTCTATCACCAACTGGGAGATACTCGAAATTCGGAGTAGATGTCTCATGCTTGACCTTGTAGGTTGCATTAGCAGGATCATTTCTAGAGACAAGGCGTGTAGGAACAAGTATTCTCTATTGGAGGCTAAAGTGCCAAAGTTAAGCGAGGCCCCGCAATGTCGGTTTCTCTTTGGAAGAGGAGGGGGAACCTATGATAGCACAGTCGTTGCTGGTGGGGGTATTGGTGAGGTCATCCTTTAGCGGCACAGGTTGTTCTGAGTCGAGATGGGTCTTCTCCTTTTCTTCCACTTTTGCAATTAAAACCCGAGCTTGCTCCAAGATCATGGCAGGATTGAAGGCAAATGTAGGAACCCCCAAAAGGGCACATAGGCACGACCCTTCTTCTGAAACATACCACGTGTCTATCTTACTCGCACAGAACTGAGACCCCTAGCAATGATTATTTCAGGAACCACCCATTCCCTATTCATCTGATTTGGCATAGTTAAGAAGCCCCTAAGACAAAACTAAGTCCTCAAGCTTCCCTCTTAGCCCAAAAAAAAACTCTGCCCAAGGTGAGACAGAACTAAGTTCCTTTAGAGCCTTTCCTCCACATGGTGATCTATCATGCACTCCTGCTTTGTCACTACAACCAAGTAGGTCAATGCTTGGTATCACTTCACTCAACTTCCATTAAAGACCTTGGGAATATCTTGGTCGTGTGAGTTTGCTGGCTATATGGTGTCGTTGCTAAAGACCTTGGTAATCTTGTAGGGCTCATTCCAACCAAGTTTGATATTGGACTTGAGTGGCTCTTGATTCGCATTACACAACAAGACAAGCAAACCTCTCTTAAGATTCATTCGAACAATGTGCCGATCATGCCAAGATCTCCTTTTTTGGATCACTTGTTGCAACCAAGCTAGTTGGAAGTCCACCTCATCTAGGTCAGTGAGTTGTTGCAATCATCTCTTGATTGCCACAAGTTCCCCAAGATGATGCTTGACCAGCATTTAGAGACTTGGGACAAGAATTCCAAAGACGCCATGGCTGCTAGGAACAAATGCCATTTTTAAAAGATGGTTACCTTGTGATATGGCCAGAGTGCAGCATAGCGGTGTCCCAATCTCATTGATGTGTGCTCACCATCTTGGTGAGAATGTACTTGAGAATTTTTTTAGTGGACTTGGCTTGACCATTGCACCAAGGATAGGGTAAGTTGTGGCAACTTGGTGCATCACCACGAAATCGATCATTAGCGATTGAAATACATTCATAAAGTTTGTTACTGACAATTGGACAACCATGATATTTTCAAAGATGAACTTCGTTGTGCTACGAGTCGAGTTGTTTTGTAGGGCCTTGACTTCTGCCCACTTGGTGGCATAAGGTGTGGCCGCAATTATGTATTTGTTTATTGTGAACTAAGCCACATTTTTCAAAGGCCTAATGTAATCCGAGACCCATATTGCTTTCCATGGCTGGCTTGGATGTAGTGACATGTGACACAATGGGAGTAAGTGACATGTTCATTTGATAAAACATCACATTCAACACACCAAGCATGCATATCCCATAACAAACACAAACCTTCCCAAAAAACTTTTTGAGCTATTAGTAGCTCAGCACAAAATTGACCTCCACTAGGTCCAGTATGTGCCTTGTTGAGCACCATTGCAAATTCATGCAATAGCACCCAATGTCAAAATACTCCATCTGCTCCTTAGAGATATAACTACCCATGAATCACGCTATATTTCTAGGCTTTCAAAGCAAACTGTTAGTACTTGTCTCGGGAGATCTCTCAAGAAATGTATCTTGTGATAAATACTATGACATTTCATCATCCTTGGTCCTTGAAAAAAAGAAACAATTGTACATCTGGGAGCTTGATGTGGCTTTCTAGTTTTGATTTGGATCACTGGGTAAACATGACAAGCAGCCTATACCTGCATAGAATTTTCCTAGCTTGCAAATGATCTTGAAATTGAACTCTTATAATAGTAGCATCTACCTCATCAAGTGTGACCCCTAAATGACTATCTTGTTTATCTAATACAACAAAGCTTGGTTGTCAACATAGAAGACAAATGGATTATCAACAAGTAGATAGTGCGGCTTCATGCTTGAAAATGCTATAGTCAAGTGTTGTTATGAACTGCTTGGTACATTGGGTAGTCCAACCTACCATCTGGCTATGCCAAAATAATGCCAATTGAATATTTGCTCATTCATTGAGTTCATGAAATGTTCCAAACAACTCCTTGATCCATTGAAAATGTGAGTATCCTTCTTGGTTATTTCACATGGAGGTCAGCATAATCCTTCACTAACCTCATGTAGAAGTTGATCAATCCAACAAAGGATTTGAGTTGTGTCAAATTCTCTAGTTCAGTTATTTGCTCGATTGCTTGGATCTTAGTTAGTTCAGTCTAAATGCCTTCCTTGGAAATTAAGTGACCAAGAAATACAATAATCTTTACATGAAAAACACACTTGGATGGGTTTAGGGAGATGCCTACCTACTAGTACACTTGGCAAAAAGTTCTTCAAGACAAGGAAAATGTATGAACATTGCCCAATATAAACAAAAATCATCCAAGTAAATGATAATAATAAGCTCAGTCAAATAATCTAAAAAAGTCTCAACCATGAAACTCTAAACAAGTTGATGGTGCATTACATAAACCATATGGCATGAATGTACAGCAATATGCACCCCATTCTATGATAAATGAAGTCTTATGTTGATCCTTAGGTGTTGAATAAATTTGTGCCCACTGAAGCCATCCATAAATGAGTATATCTCAGGTCTTGCAAATGGTCAAATATACCATCAGTGAAAGGGATCAGAGAAAGATGTGGCACTCTCTAGGCATTAAGGTTCCTGTAATTCTTAAACGAGTACATCTCATGTCTTGCAAATTGGTCAAGTATACCATCAAAAAAGGGATAAGAGAAGGATGCAACACTGTCTAGGCATTGAGGTTCCTCTAATCCACATAAACTCAAAGCTTGCCATTTGTCTTGAGCACCACCAAGATCGGGAACAACCAATCACTTCGATCAATTGCGTGAATGAAGCCTATTTAGATCTATTGGCCTAGCTCAACTTTGACTTCTTGGCATAGTTTTGATTCATCCTATATTTTTGCTAATGCATCGGCTTGGCATATGGTATATACAAAATCTAATGTTGGTAGATCTCAGGTGGCACTCCCCATAAATTGGTATAGCTCCATACAATATTGCAAGAAAAGAATTTTGACTACCTGAAGGGGATCATCCAATAAATGGGGGGGTGGCCCTTTTTTTGAGCAAAAACCTCTGAGCCTATTAGGGCATGTTACTAAAAGAATATTTCTCAAAGATACTATATGTTTATCCATAAATCTTGGGACAAAGATGGAGAACTTCATCTAACAATGACAATGATGTGAGGCATGGTGGATACTAGGATGGAAAGATTTTGAAAAAACCCACGTGTAGAGTGGGTTTCTCATAGAAAATGCCCTCATAACTCTTATTTGATAGGGAGTATACTTGAAGAAAACCTCTCATAAACCCTCTTCATGGGGGGTTTGGCAAGGGAATCCACAATCTGGGGTGGTTTCTCCTTGGCTTGGAGTTACTACAGGAAGAACTCTTGGCAATATGGAGCAATTTTAACAATATAGCTACTATCATGAGGCTGAGGTTCATGTTGTAGAATGTTTCCCATGCTTGGGTCATCTCCAAGCTTGAGCACTTGATGAAACTTGGCTAAGTTTGGGACTTGATTAATGAGGATTTGTTTGGCTCGATCGACTATAGGATTGAATTCAAGTTTTGTGGTAGGACTGCTGTTGGTGCCTTCCCTTTTATTCCTTAGCAAGGTTGGATGCCACCTATTTCTGCTCCTTCCCATTGATGTCCTTGGTTTGTGGTGGGGTCATTCTTTGGGACTGGCAGGTGTGTTCCCTTTTATTCCTTAGCAAGGTTGCATGCCACCTATTTCTTCTCCTTCCCATTGATGTCCTTGGTTTGTAGTGTGGTCCTTCTTTGGGACTAGCAGGTGCATTTCTTTGGTGAGCGTGTGCAAAAATGGCGAGCACTCTCTCTCTCTCTCTCTCTCTCTCTCTCAGTCCCTTGTCACATTCCCATTGAAATGAATTAGTTTTTCTTGTCATATTGTGCTGTGACATTCTGTGTGTGTGTGTGTGTGTGTTTAGATTTAATAATCCCATCAATAAATGAACCATACAATCAATTCAATCACATAGAATAGCTTTAAAAATTATTTAGAAATTACACAGTTATGGAGAATAAATACTTGAAAATCTTAAATATAGTTTTATTTCAGAAGTATAACAGCCAAACCTTGGTAGGGTTACAAAATAAGTACACAAGTGTCGAATCTGTTCGGTAGTCCAGACTCCGAGGTTAGGGTCCACTTACCTACCACCATCCAAACCAACCATTTGTTAGAACAACAAAGTTGAGCTTGGGTAGATAGGTAATGCCTGTATTCCCTGGCTTGTTATCGCTTTACCTCTAAAAACTTGACCTAACCTTTCAGATCCTATAAGAAAGAAGAATTAACTAGATCAATTTAAGAATAAAAATTAAATGTACATAAATTGCTTGATTGGGAAATTCTAAATTAGAGAAAAAAATCCACATAATGCTAAGTGACCTATACAAGGTAGAAAATGGATCTCTATGATAAGTGTAAAAAAGTGTTTTTTCAAATTTATGCCATAAGTAGATGTATACTCGAAATTCACATGAGCTTGGATCCATTGTTTTTGCACACAAAACTAGTAGTTAGAAATCAAAGGAAAGAGTAGCCATTACTAATTTGAGAAACAATTGTATGGTACTAGCCCAACCAAAGGCTAGCTGATCGCTTTACCTAAGAACTTGACCTAACCTTTTAGATCTTATAAGAAAGAAGAATCAACTAATCAAAATGTACATAAATTGCTTGATTGGGAAATTCTAAATTAGAGCAAAAGATCCACATATAATGTGTGATTACAAAACAAGGGGGCTAAACTGCACACATAAGAAGAAACATCATCCAAGTTAGACCAAGAGAAGAAACACGATCTTATGAGAAAAATTTAAACCTTTTTAAAGGGAGTAGTCCATACCCTTTTTAGAAAAAATTAAATATGGGGGGTAATCCTCACCCATCTTTGCACAACATGGGTGATTTTTTTGAGGTAAAATAAACCCATTTGCTTAAGAATTTCTATATGTATTAGTGGCAATTGATTGATTTAACCAACAAATAATTTAAGGCAATTTATTGATGGAAAAATAGGGGAGAACATCTAACCAGGGGAATTGAAAAGATTGGTATTAGATGATAACTACAAAAAGCTAAAGGAATTACAATTAGGTGAGGGGAGTCATCCACACCCTCCCTAAAAATAACCTAAAAGTATTAAATAAGGAACTATCCTTCATCATCTTTTTAACACATAAATTATTGTAATAGGTTCAAAAAAGGAAAATAAGCAACAAAAAACTAGTTAACCCTACAGTTGACTACACAAAAGAACCTTAAAAGGAATGGAAAATTAAGAGCACCTTTATGATAAGGTTTTTTAAAGAAAGAAACGTGTCTAAAGCAAGTGCTACCACGCCTCATCACATAGCTTCAAAGAAAATGAAGACTCATGACAAGTTATCACGTAGGGTGGAAGCATGAAGTGAACAAGACTTAGAGATGGGAGTGATCAAGAATTGTACGCGTCATCCTTCGCAGTCTTGTCATGTGTGTTTAAGTTGCTACTCAATGGCGTGAACTAGCTTTGATTACCTTTGCAGGTAAGCATCGTAGGGAAGCCATAAGGAGGCCATAAGGAAACCTATGGGTGATGGCCTTAGAGAAGCAAGAAGCTCGATGAACAGAATGAATACACTTAATAAACATTGAAGTGCCAACTAGAGTAACTGTTAAACGGCTATGTCAATGAAGAAATGGTGAACCCTGCCAAGTCTTTATGCTATATGCCAAGTTGAAAAGATGAGTGAACTAATACCGAGCGATGAAAGCAAAATGGAGTAAGAAAAAATAGGTAACACATAAAGCAACGATATGCAAATGAATAAATGATGGAACCTAAGCACGGCCAGTACCAAAAGTAATATGACATGGTGGCGGAAGATCTGTGAGAGAAGGGTGGTCCACTAAGAGGTTTGTTCAAGTCAGCCTAGATTCTAGTGACCAAAGAAGGTTGTAGAGTAGGACGAAAGTTTGCAAGGCAAAGAGCAAGAGGACGAACACCAAATAGGGTCGCAATTAGATGCAATGTCTAGCTTAAGAGGGAGTTGAAGCTACAAGGATGGAGGAGGAAAGGAAAAATAAAATCGACAAGGATAAAGAGAGTGAGTAGGAGGCATACGAAGATGGGCACCTGAGATGGACGACTGGCTATAATGAGAGATTGTAGAAGTTTGTGGGGGTCTAAGGGCCAAAGTGCACATAAATAATAGCAGTGCTATGAGACGTTTGTACCCTGTTTGTACAAGAAGCAAGAGGACAATTATGCGAGGGAAGGGTGGTAGTGGGGGTTAACTTTGTATATGCATGTTGGGATTAAGTCATAGGTGTGAGAGTCAAGGGTTTATGTGAGTGAAAGGGGGGGGGTGTGGGGGGGTATTATAGTGTGGGCAAAAAGGCAAAAACCGGGGGGGTATGAAGAGTATATGGTATGAAGGTTAGAGGTGAGTTGTCGCACAAGATAGGAGTAAATTTTTATCAGGGGAATCAGACCATTAGTTAGAGTTTAAGGGAAGGGTGGGGAAAAGTAGAGGGGGTCCAACTTAAAAGACAAGGGGGGATTAAAGAGCCTAAATTATGGCAAAAAAAGAAAGGCTCTTCATACATATTGCATCAAACTGATGAAAGACAAATCCTATACGGATTTACAAGGTAAATTAAAGGGTGCCATTAAGGTTAACATATTTGTGCAAGCACAAATTATGGGCAGAATCATGATTCAATGTGTGTGTGTGTGTGTGTTAGGGATTAACCCATGACAAAAAAAGAGGGGGACTTATCCTAAAAAGGCCATTGAGGGCTTCTAGATTACATAAATATTCAAAATGAGGTTGAAAAGCTTATGTACACCAAACATGAGATTCAATCAAGTGTAAAAAGAGTGATGTGTGGTTATGTGTGTGTGGTGTAAGTGGTCGTATGGCTGGGGGGGTAAAGGTGTGTGTACACTAGGAGCATTCTATGTAGTGGTAATGTGTGTGTGTGTCCCACTCCCAACCCAGAGGGTAAGTCCACATGGTGGGGAGTTATCCCACCATGTGGCACTTACTCCCCACCTAATAGTATGCTAAGTGACCTATACAAGGTAGAAAATGGATCTCTATGATAAGTGCAAAAAAATGTTTTATCAAATTTATGCCATAAGTAGATGTATACTCGAAATTCACATGAGCTTGGATCCATTGTTTTTGCACACAAAACTAGTAGTTAGAAATCAAAGGAAAGAGTAGCCATTACTAAATTGAGAAACAATTGTATGGTACTAACTCGACCAAAGGCTAGTTGGGAGATCACTGTGTGTGTTTAGATTTAATAATGCCATCAATAAATGAACCATACAATCGATTCAGTCATAGAATAGCTTTAAAAATTATTTAGAAATTACACAGTTATGGAGAATAAAAACTTAAAGAGCTTAAATATAGTTTTATTTCATAAGTATAACAACCAAACCCTAGTAGGGTTATAAAATAAGTACACAAGTGTCGAATCTGTCCGGTGTCTAGGCTCCGAGGTTAGGGTCCACTTACTTGCCACCATCCAAACCAACCATTTGCTATAACAATAAAGTTGAGCTTGGGTAGATAGGTAATGCCTATATTCCGTGGCTTGTTATCGCTTTACTTAAGAACTTGACCTAACCTTTCAGATCCTATAAGAAAGAAGAATCAACTAGATCGTTTTAAGACTAAAAATTAAATGTACATAAAGTGCTTGATTGGGAAATTCTAAATTAGAGCAAAAAATCCACATATAATGGGTGATTACAAAATAAGGGGATTAGTCTGCACACATAAGAAGAAACATCATATAAAATAGACACCAAGAGCAGAAGCACGATCTTATGAGAAAAATTTAAACCTTGTTAAAGGGAGTACTCCACACCCATCTTTGCACAACATGGGCGATCTAGACAAATATTGTTTTTAGAGGGAAAATAAACCAATTTGCTTAAGAATGTCTACATGTATTAGTGGCAATTAATTGAGTTAACCAACCAATAATTTAAGGAGATTTATTGAAGGAAAAATAGAGGAGAACATCTAACCAGGGGAATTGAAAGATTGGTTTAAACAAGGAAAAAGATTTAATAAAAAATAAAAGAAATAGAATGAAAAAATTAAACCAAAACTTGTTAAGGAAGGGGAAAGGTGATTTAGTCCCAATAATTTAAGGAAACAACAACAAATTTCTCTATTAAACTAATTAGACAAAGAATTAAAAGAAATTGAATTACTTTGAAAATAGCAATTTGGTTGACTCTTTGAAAACATTAATTTGAATTGATCACTTTACATTATACCGTAAGTTTTACTACAAAGGCAGTAAAGAAAATTTAAATTTAGACAATAATTAAGAAAAGAACTTTAAGGGACACCAAAATTAGATGATAACTACAAAAAGCTAAACGAATTACAATTGGGTGAGGGGGGTCATCCACACCATCCCTAAAAATAACCTAAAAGTATTAAAGAAGGAACTATCCTTCATCATCTTTTAATCCATAAATTATTGTAATAGGTTAAAAGAAGGAAAATAAGCAACCAAAAACCACTCAACCCTACAATTGACTACACAAAAGAACCTTAAAAGGGATGAAAACTTAAGAGCACCTTTATGATAAGGTATTTTAAAGAAAGAAACGTGTCTAAAGCAAGTACTACCATGCCTCATCACGCGACTTCAAAGAAAATGAAGACTCACGACAAGTTATCACGTAGGGTGGAAGCACGGAGTGAACAAGACTTGGAGACGGGAGTGATCAAGGATGATCAAGAATTGTATGCGTCATCCTTCTCAGTCTTGTCATCATGTGTGTATAAGTTGCTACTCAATGGCATGAACCAGCTTTGATTACCTTTGTAGGTAAGCATCGTAGGGAAGCCATAAGGAAAGCTACAAGTGATGGCCTCAGAGAAGCAAGAAGCACGACGAATGGAATGAATCCCATTAATAAATGTCAAAAGTGCCAACTAGAGTAATTGTTAAACGGCTATGTCAATGAAGAAATGGTGAACCCCCCCAAGTCTTTACGCTATACGCCAAGTTGAAAAGACCAGTCAACTAATACCGAGCGATGAAAGAAAAATGGAGTAAGAAAAAAGAGGTAACACGTAAAGCAACGATATGCAAACAAATAAATGATGGAACTTAAGCACAGCCAGCACCAAAAGTAACATGACGGGGTGGCAGAAGACCTATGAGAGAAGGGTGGTCCACTAAGAGGTTTGTTCAAGTCGGCTTCGATTCTAGTGACCAAAGAAGGTTGCAGAGCAGGACGAAATTCCGCAAGGCAAAGAGCAAGAGGACGAACACCAAATAGGGTCACAATTAGATACAATGTCTAGCTTGAGAGGGAGTCGAAGCTACAAGGATTGAGGAAGAAAGGAAAAACAAAATCGGCAAGGATAAAGGAGGGATAAAGAGAGTGAGTAGGAGGCATACAAAGATGGGCACCTGAGATGGATGATTGGCCATGATGAGAGATTGTAGAAGTTTGTGGGGGTCTAAGGGCTAAAGTGCACATAAATAGCAGTGCTATGAGATGCTTGTACAAGAAGCAAGAGGAAAATTATGCGAGGGAAGGGTGGCAGTGGCGTTAACTTTGTATATGCATGTTGAGATTGAGTCATAGGTGTGAGAGTCAAGGGTTTGTGTGAGTCAAAGGGGGGGGGGGTATTATAGTGTGGGCAAAAGGGCAAAAAACCGGGGGGTATGAAGAGTATGTGGTATGGAGGTTAGAGGTGAGTTGTCGCACAAGATAGGAGTAAATTTTTATGAGGGGAATCAGACCATTAGTTAGAGTTTAAGGGAAGGGTGGGGAAAAGTAGAGGGGGTACAATTTAAAAGACAAGGGGGGTTTAAAGAGCCTAAATTATGGCAAAAAAAGAAAGGGTCTTCATATATATTGCATCAAACTGATGAAATACAAATCCTATACGGATTTACAAGGTAAATTAAAGGGTGCCATTAAGGTCAACATATTCGTGCAAGCACAAATTATGGGTGGAATCAGGATTGAGTGTGTGTGTGTGTGTGTTAGGGATTTACCCATGAGAAAAAAAGGGGGGGACTTATCCTAAAAAGGCCATTAAGGGCTTCTAGATTACATAAATATTTTAAATGAGGTTGAAAATCTTATGTTCACCAAACATGAGATTCAATCAAGTGTACAAAGAGTAATGTATGGTTATGTGTGTGTGTGTGTGTAAGTGGTCGTATGGCTAGGGGGGTAAAGGTGTGTGTACACTAGGAGCATTCTATGTAGTGGTAATGTGTGTGTTTGTAGCTACATCACATCCATAGAAAGAAATTATTAGTCTTCCTTGTCAATGTTAGTGCACTATGGTGTTCTCTTAGCCCATCTCTTTGTGCTCTCTTCCAAACAACGAGTATATTAAGTCTTACCTTCACATTCAAGGATTGGCATGAAGCTTGTCCATTCACTCAAAATAAGTCACTCCAAAAGTTGTTTTTATGTGAAATTGAGTGTGTAGCTACATCACATCTATAGAAAGAAATTATAAGTCTTCCTTGTCAATGTTAGTGCACTATGGTGTTCTCTTAGTCCCCTCTCTTCCAAACAACGATTATATTAAGTCTACCTTCACATTCAAGGACTGGCATGAAGCTTGTCCATACACTCAAAATAAGTCACTTGAAAAGTTGTTTTTATGTGAAATTGACAATTGAGATAACTTATAATGATGTAACCCCCTTCTCTCTGAATAGCTCATAAGCAACTTGATTGACCTAGCCATAACCTTAGTATGACCATGATCTCCATAGAAGTAGCATCGGATCTATGGTGGTCCTTGGATCTTACCTTTTTCATTTTCACCTTTGCCTTTGCCTTTGCCATATAGGTTCTGTTGTTACAGAGCATGGAAGCAATAGAAGATAGACACAATGAAAAGAAGTGCTCATAGAATGAAGAACTATGAGAGCCATATGTAGGGCATCTCTACATGATCACTGACATCATCGATGACTTCAGAGCTCCACAATCATCTCCTCAATTTGCTCCTAGATTCTCTCAATCATCCTATGTGGCTCTCCACCACCTAACTGTGCTTGTGGGCACCTAACTGTGCCTCTAGCACTCACACATAGAAACATAAGGTGTGCCTGAGGCATACACCTTGAGATATCCCAACAAACCCCCCCTCAAGGAAATGCCTCAGGCTATGTCAA
This sequence comes from Dipteris shenzhenensis, assembly GCF_047967505.1. Classification (NCBI taxonomy): domain Eukaryota; kingdom Viridiplantae; phylum Streptophyta; class Polypodiopsida; order Gleicheniales; family Dipteridaceae; genus Dipteris; species Dipteris shenzhenensis. Next base: position 25,081,962 of record NC_141596.1, read on the forward strand.
GGATACATCTAGTCTCATAGTTTCTCATGCCATCTCATGGTGGTCAAGGATAAATCTATGGCTAGGTTCTCATGCTAGCAAGGGTTCCCTTGGGTGTAAGGTAAACAAAAAGGGATACAGAAAGACCTTCCAATGGTTATCTCCCCTACATGTACATGCACACAATGTCTGCAGGAGGTACCATGGAACAAAACATACACATGGCCTACATCATAAGGTGACCAGAGGTGTTTACAAAACACACAAAACACAATAGTTTATTTTCATTCATTTTGGAGGACTATCCAGGCTGAGTACCTTGACATAAAAAGAGAGATCTGGAGCATACATAGAGATGTGTTTTAAATGCATAATCTTCAAAGGATGCCTCATCTTGTGGAGGCTCATTAACTGTAAGTAGATTGTCTTTGAAGTTGCTTCCTTTTTGGCTCTGCAAAGAAACATTGGTGTCAACTATGGGCTGTGTGAGCATCACCATGTCCATTATGTCTTTGGCAGTTGTATCATAGACACCACTAGAAAAAATAAGAACACTTTCTCGAAGACCATCCGTTATAGCTTGGCGCTCCTGTGCGACACCCATACCAGCTAGATACTTGGACTCTGCTTCACCTTCTACCCGTTTTACTTGGAGAATCTTCTCAGAGTCTCCTTTATACTCAGATGCCACTCGTAACCTTTGAGCGGCATTGATTTCATTCATAGCCCGCCTGACTGCAGCATCTGGTATGATATCAACTATCAAAGTCTGTTCTATGCTGTAACCGTATGCACCCATCACCTTCTCAAGCTCTTCTGAGACAGCTTTAGCAACTTCACGCTTTTGCTCAAAGAGATCATCTAAATTCATTTTCGGTACACAAGCTCTGACAACATTAAACACATATGCTTCACATGCGACTACTTTTGTGAAAACGAATTGCAGCAGCTGGTTGCAATGCAGGAAAGATGTTTTCAAGGGGAACGCGATGCTCTCCGAGAGGCTTAATGCTCTTGCCCAACACGATGCTACCTGATTAGATGCAGCACTCAATACTCAGATCAATGATGCGGTGATTGCCAGAAGCGCTAGCTACAACTGAAGCAAGCCTTAACTGGAAATCATCACCCAGGTCAGACTACGCTCCTCGCCTGTATCTGAAAAAAATCGAAGCCCAATGGGTGCAGGTGAACCGCTTGAGGTACACGGAGCAGTCTCGTTGAGAGCTCAGTTATTAAACATGGAGGCCCGAGCGTTCCAACCACCGTGTAGCATTTGCAACTTATAGAGAATTAGCATTCACTGCTTGAAGAGCAAGATGAAAAGGCCAGCAACAGGGAGATGGAACATAGTTGAATTGCATAGCAGTGCGCAAAGAGGAAGCTGAAGTTCTAGAGCGCCGATCATCGAAGGATCAAGTCTTCACGCCTATGTGGAGCAGAGCTACGTTGAGCAGATAGTCTGCTATAGATCACGGGTGCAGCATGCGGAATCAGGGTGGAAAAGAACGTCGGAAGTGGAGCTTGTACAGCCACGCTTGTGTTGCACCTGTCTTCGTCAAATGCTTCTCTAATACTTTCTTCTGTTTTGTTATTTCGTCTCTCCTGCTCACAGGTCTACTGTAGATCGAGCTCAAGGTCTTCATGTTGGAGATGAGGCAATGGAAGAAGAGGGAGAGAGCCACAAGAAGAGTGACATTGAGCTCAAGGAGGATAGAACCGCTCTGATACCATGTTGTTACAGAGCATGGAAGCAATAGAAGATAGAGACAATGAAAAGAAGTGCTCATAGAATGAAGAACTATGAGAGCCATATGTAGGGCATCTCTACATGATCACTGACATCACTGATGACTTCAGAGCTCCACAATCATCTCCTCAATCTGCTCCTAGATTCTCTCAATCATCCTATGTGGCTCTCCACCACCTAACTGTGCTTGTGGGCACCTAACTGTGCCTCTAGCACTCACACATAGAAACATAAGGTGTGCCTGAGGCATACACCTTGAGATATCCCAATAGGTTCCATGATCTCCATAGAAGTAGCATCGAATCTATGGTGGCCCTTGGATCTTACCTTTGTCATTTTCACCTTTGCCTTTGCCTTTGCCATATAGGTTCCATTAATAAATCCATGGGGTCGCATGATGTATTGTACGTAATTAGAGAAAAATAAACAGGGGGCAGGGGAGGGGGGAAGGAGGGGGGGTTGTAAGAAAACAATACAACTTTTTTGCTCAACAGATAACAGGATCTCGTATGCAAGAGAGAAAAGCTGATAGTATGGAGAATCAAAAATTTGATTACTATAAAACTAATACAATAGATGGCATTATCTCCCAGCCGTGCGCTCCTATGTGAGAAGCTTCGATGGCATGCTAGAAACAGTAGAGGACAGAGGCTGGATGCTAAGGAATCAGGGTTGCTGTAGCTAGTGATGATAATTGGCTTCACGGGCTTCCTCTTATATAGCCACCACTCGTAGTCAGTTAGACCCAATTGGGTGACCGGACCCAGTTCACCCAAGACGACCGACTAGAGGTCTCGGTCCTGAAATAGGCGATGTCGACCACACAATAGAACCGTGGCACAGAATAGAGCAACTCACCTACGATATCCATTTGGACTAGAGCCATCCAGGATCATTTGGGGCTCCAAACAGGCCCTGCAACCTGAGAGTGGGCTGCATCGGGAAATGCTCTGTCTACCCTCAGTGTGGTCAGTCATGGGATGCCTTCCCGCACTTGCATGTAGCCTAGTTGGTAGTGTGCCAACTCTATCTGAAGCCGTCTAGCCATCACGCCACACATGGCCCCCATCTGGTGTCCAAACCAGGACCTACCGGATAACCGAGCTACTCAAATGCCTTCTCCTCATATGGGGGGCTTACAAGTAGAGTTAGCTGGTTCCCGCATAGTTACATGAGAGTGGAGCATTGATATCTAACACATCCCCTCAATGTCCACCTGCAAGTGAACTTACTTTTTCGGCCCAATGCCAAGTCGATGAAGATGCCTCTCCAGCAAGTCTCTTCCAAGAGCCTTCATGAAGATGTCTGCATCATTCTTTGTAGTCGAACAGTACACCAAGTCGACCTCTCCATCCATGATGAGCTCGCGTAAAAAGTGATATTGAATCTCAATGTGTTTTGTGCGAGCGTGGAACACAGGGTTCTTGGCAATTGCCATGCAACTCTGATTGTCACATGATAACTACGTAGGCTTGTTCTGCACTGCACCCATGTCCCCTAAAATCCTCCTCAACCACACTACCTCACAAGAAGCAAAACATACTTTTTTTACTCAGCCTCGGTAGAAGAAAGAGCAACTGTAGGTTGCTTCTTGTTGACCCATGACACAGCTCCAGATCCAAGTGAGAAATAGTAACTTGTCACTGATCTCCTGCTGTCCACATCTCCTGCCCAATCCAAGTCATAGAATCTAGTCAAGATGTTGCCCTTGGTATAGGTGATGCCATAATTAAGTGTGCCTTTGATGTATTTTAGCACCCGCATCCCTGCCCTCCAATGGTTCTCTCGGGGCTTATTAGAAAACTTGCTTAATACACCAGTCGCAAAGCTGATGTTCGGTTGCGTGTTGCACAAGCAAATCAAAGTGCCCACAAGCCTTCTGTACTTTGCTTCATCCACCAATGGTGATGAATCCTCATTTGAGAGCTTCATGTCAACCTCCATAGGGGTGCCAAATGTCTTGCACTCAGCGATGTCAAATGCCTTCAGTATCTCTCCAGCATACTTCAACTGTGAGATGAAGATCTGTCTTGCCAAACTTCAATCTCCAAACAGAAATGCATCAGTCCGAGGTCTGTCATTTCAAACTCTCTTCCTAGCAACTACTTTGTCTACGAGATCTTCTCTTCATGGTTCCCTATTATGACAAGGTCGTCCACATAAAGGACCACGATCATACACCTACCTCCTTCTCTGTAGATATACAAATTTGCATCAGATGGGCTCCTCCTGAACCCGTTTTGTAGAAAGTAGGCATCAATCCGCTGGTACCACGCTTGTGGGGCCTGTTTCAGCCCGTAAAGTGCCTTCTTCAGTTTATAGCTTTACCTTCTGAATCGGGGATCACAAAACCTAGTGGTTGTTCCATGTATACCTCCTCCTTGAGATCTCCATTCAGAAAGGCGGATTTTACATCCATTTGAAACACGGGCCAACTGCTGCTAAAGCCAAAACATTGCAAATTGTGGTTAGTCGAGCTGTGGGAGCAAAAGTATCCTGATAATCAAAACCATGTACCTGTGCAAATCCTTTTGCCACGAGCCGAGCCTTATAGTTATCCAATGTCTCGTCGGACTTGTACTTGGTCTTGTACACCCGCTTGGTACCGATGACCTTGCGTTTTGGTGGTCGATCCACAAGGTCCCAAGTGTTGTTCTTCATTATGGAGCCATACTCCGATTGCATAGCCTCCATCCACCTATCATCACCCTATGCCTCTTCAAGACACTTGGATTCTTCAGAACGGATCACCTCTATTATCAAAGCGTACTTGACCAAGTGTTCCTGCGCCCTTCTTTGCTCCTCTAATCTCTTGGACCGGCGGTGTTCGGATTGTTCCTCCTCAATGGTTGGAGGTTCTCTGCCATCCAAAAGCTGCTTTACCCACTTCAAGAATGGCCATTGCCATCGTGGTTCTGCAGGCTCTTCTTCCTCTTCTTTATCTTGAATCCTCCCAAGCACTGTTGTGGGGGAGTTTGGTCTACTGTTGGTGGTTGTACTGGATGGATATTTTGGTCTTGGTTGTCTGGGAAGGAAGCATCCTCCAATTGATGCGGCTGTTCTAAGAAGATCACATCACGACTTACTATTACCTTCTTGGTAACCAGATTATAGAGACGGTAACCCTTCGCCTCTTCACTGTAGCCCGAGAAAATACACTTCCGGCTCTTTGGTTCCCATTTGATCTTGTTAGCATCAGGGACATGCACAAAAAAGTCACATCCAAAAACTCTAAAATGTGCAACTGAAGGTTTCTTACCAGAAAAGGCCTGCAGTGGAGTCATCCCGTTCACAGCTTTCGTGTAGCTACGATTCAGAATGTAAACTGCCGTGTTACATGCTTTAGCCTAGAAAGTCTTTGGCAAATCTTTCCCTTTCATCATACTCCTGCCCATTTCGCAGATGATGCGCATCTTGCGCTCTGCTACTCCATTTTGCTGTGATGTATGTGGCGGGGGTTTCTGCCTCTTGATCCTGTGAATTTTGTAGTAACTTTCGAATTCACTTGATGTGAACTCACCACCTCTGTTTGATCTCAACTTCTTCACCTTCCTTCCCGTTTCTTTCTCGACCATTACATGCCATTCTTTGAACTTACTAAAAGCCTCATCTTTAGTCTTCAGGAAGTATATCCATATCCTTCTACTATAGTCATCGATCAACGTCATGAAGTAGTAGGGACCACCCAAAGCTTTTGTCTCCATCTTTCTGTAGAGGTCCATGTGAACGAGCACTAGAGGAGCCTTTGCCCTACCGGCCTCTTTAGGAAAAGGCTGCCAATGCTGCTTGCCCATCATGCAAGCTTCACATACATCGGGAAGATCTGTAATTTCTGGTAGGTCTGCAATCATTCCACTTTTATGCATCTCCTTTAAAGAACTAAGGTTTAGATGACCAAACCTCTCATGCCACAGCTTAGTGTTGCCTCACATCGGCTCGAGCATTGAAAGCTGAGAGTTCATAGATGTTGTTGCACCGTGTACCTTTACCAATGACATTCCCTTGAAGATCCAAAATCTGTGTGCCATTCTTATCGAAGTGAACTTTGAGGTCCCGATCCGTGATCGTAGAAATGGACAACAAGTTCCTCTTGATTTCTGGCACATAAAGAACATCAGACAACTCTTTTGCAACTCCATCTGACTTGAGAGCAATCGTACATTTTCCTTTTGCTGGACATTTTGCATCATTGCCGATTGCTACCAGGATGTCACTCCCTATCAGCAGATGTAGAGAGGTATACTAATCCTTACGACTGGTCATGTGGTGCGATGCACCACTGTCAATAATCCAAGGTTCATCCGCAGGTACATGAACTGTCTCCATGCAAATCTCCTCAATTGCTATGAATAGCTCTACTGGTACTGCCTGCGTGCTATTGTTGGACTCTTTCTTTACTCCGTTCTTCTCATCTGCAATCTTCTTTCGGCACTCATACTGCTTTTGCCCTGCCTTGTTGCAATAGAAGCACTTGATCTTTTTATCATAAGAAGAAGATGGGTTACCAGAGTCCTTACCCTTACCTTTCTTTGATCCAACCAAGAAAGCCGAGTCCTTGTCTTTTGATGCATCTCCTCCTCCATAAGCATCACACTGAAATCCTCAAAGTTGAGGGGCGGATTTCTATTCTGCGTATTCAGTGCCGTAACAAGACCGTCATACTTTGGTGGGAGAATTCGTATGCACCTTCATGCTAGATTCTCGTTGGTGATGGTGATGGTGATGCCGATCGTAGTCATCTAATTACGCAAATTCTTCACCCTGGTGATGAACTTCTTTGCTGTTTCAGACTCAAACAGTTTCTCGTTGGCGAGTTGAGTCTCCAGATTCTGAATCCATGTCTGATTCGTGGTCTCGTACTGATTTTTCAAGACCGTCCATGCCTCCTCCGTTGTGGTGACATGTTAAATTAACGCCATGATAGAATCACTTACACTGCAGACAATAGAACATAGTGCATCTGCATTTCTTCTTGTCCACGCGAGAATCTCATCCGCAGTTGGTACTATCTATTGTCTTGCATTGGCTGGATTCGGTCTCGCAACCGGCTTCACGTCCACCCCAGTTGCAGTATCCCAAAGCTTGTATGCGCTTAGGATGGTCTTCGTCTTGAACTTCTAGAGTGGATAGTTAGTGTTGTCCAACTTTCCGCTGTTGCTGAATGGTGGGATTCGCAGTCTTGCGGGCTGGGCCATCTCTCACAATCTACTCGCAAACAGAAACACATTACCAAATCTTCTTGCTAGAGCCCAAGCTCTGATACCATGTAAGAAAATAATACAATGTCTGTGCTCAACAGATAACAGGATCTTGTATGTAAGAGAGAAAAGCTGATAGTATGGAGAATAAAAAATTTGATTACTGCAAAACCGATACAATAGATGGCGCTACCTCCTAGCCGTACGCTCCTATGTGAGAAGCTTCAATGGCATGCTAGAAATAGTAGAGGACAAAGGTTGGATGCTAAGGAATCAAGGTTGCTGTAGCCAGTGATGATAATGGGCTTAATGGGCTTGCTCTTATATAGCCACCACTCATAGTCGGTTAGACCCAATTGGGTGACTAACCCAGTTTGCCCAAAATGACCGACTGAATAGGCCACCAACCACATGATAGAACCATGGCATAGAATAGAGCAACTTCATTCGACCCAGAGCCATCCAAGATCATCTGGGGCTCCAAATGGGCCCCGCAACTCGAGAGTGGGCTGCCCTAGGAAATGCTCCATCTACCCTTAGTGCGGTCAGTCATGGGATGCCTTCCCACACTTGCATGTAGCCTAGTTGGTAGTGTGCCAACTCTATTTGAAGCCATCCAGCCATCAGGCCACACATGGCCCCCATTTGGTGTCCAAACCAAGACCTACTAGATAACTGAGCTACTCAAATGCCTTCTCCTCATATGGGGGGCTTACAAGTAGAGTTAGTTGGTTCCCGTGTAGTTACACGAGAGTGGAGCATTGATATCTAACAGGGGTGTGTAGGGAAAAAATTACACACGTATTGGATTTAACTCCCAATTCCAAAAAGATATTCAGAAGATATATAAAGATTCAAAATTATCAAAGGACATTATAACCAGTCAGATTGGCACACGTGTGTACTTTTAGAATGAATATTAGGGATGGATAATATCAAGAGGTACATAATGAGTTTGCAAAGAATTCCCAAGTCTCGCCAATGAAGGTGTCCTGAAAAAAACTTTTCTTGTGTGCCTATGTGTGTATGTGAGGGAGTGCAAGTTGGATAAATGAGTGTGTTAGTCCATCTCTTTGTCCTCTCTTCCAAACAACGATTATATTAAGTCTTACCTTCACATTCAAGGATTGGCATAAAGCTTGCCCATACACTCAAAATAAGTCGCTCAAAAAGTTGTTTTTATGTGAAATTGATAGTTGAGATAACTTATAATGATGCAACCCCCTTCTCTCTGAATAGCAGCTCATAAGCAATGTGATTGACCTAGCCATAACTTGCACTTAGCCTTAGTATGACCATGATCTCGATAGAAGTAGCATCGGATCTATGGTGGTCCTTGGATCTTACCTTTGTCATTTTCACCTTTACCTTTGCCTTGTTCTAGTCTTGGAGGCCATCCTTCCTTGGGCTTAGTATCATCATGTGCCGCTCAGCTTGGGACCTAGTGATGGCATTGGGCTTAATTGATCTGTTACCGCTATCAAAACATCTCAACACTAGGGATCGATTTCCCTTCTCTTTGTATTGCTCTTGAGTAGCTTGATGTGCTCCAACCATAACTTGCACTCAGCCTTAGTATGACCATGCTCTCCAAGGGAATGGAGGAAGGAAACCCTCAATACAAGCTAGAACTCCACTATGGGCATCAACCTAGGTGAACACAAACGAGTTATACACCATAATGACTCATCTATTGTAGTAGGATCTCTATGGGTGGCATAGCAAAATAGTAGAATAGCTCCAAGACATAGAAACCTAGGGGGTAAATTTGAATAAAAAGATGGCAATGTTGCCTTATCACAATTGCAAGGACTATGAAATCATGGACCCAATGATGGATCCACATTAGGATGATAAGGCCATCTCATACCAATATATAGAGGATGGCATGTGAAGATGCTTGCACCTTTTTCTCTAATGCCATCCTGAGGCAGGACTCTGCTTTTGTTGGCCTGATCCATGAGCATTTGGACCAGGAATTCACTAGAGGTGAGCTCATCCTTGAGCTTGGTGACTGTGAGCTCTAGCTCCTCAGCATTTGCGCAGTACTCCTCTGCTCAATCTAGGGCCATTTGCCCTATGACTTGGGCAGCGATCATCAGGCTGGTGTGGCTGTCACGCGTGGAGAGCTGTGCCTAGAGGAGGGTCGCTGAGAGTTGTGAGGAGTTTGCGAGACTTGTTCTTGCTGCCTCTGGAGAATTGTGCATGCCACCTGTGGGAGTTGTGCCTTTGCTACAAATAAATTCTGCTCCATCTAGTTGGCATGGGAGAGTTGCTTTACTGTCATGTGGCTATAGCCACTTAATGCTTGATAATGGGGCACGCTGCAAAATTGTAGGGCCTCTGTGAGGCTTGCCCATGGAGAGGAAGAGGTGTCAGTGAGACGAAGGAGGTGGTCTCTTAAGGACGGGAGGCTGAGACTTGGGATGCAGTGGGGTCGTCAGGATAGCTTGGGCTCCTGGGTGGAGGCCAATTGTGACTGTCTCGTCACCTAGGAGGTCATCCACCAAGATGGGCTCTTGCTATACACTTTTGCCCTTGTCTTGAGGATATGATTGTTTGAGGCGTAGTTGACGGCGTAGGAATGTCTGCACTTGGCGATCCTCGTACTATGTGAGCAATTGACGGGTCCGGTTGCTCGGGATGGTTGGTCGGAGTGGCGTTGGGCTCTATTTTTGCTCACTTTGTGGCTTCTTCTTGGTCTACTAGTACCAGCCCCGTGGTGGCTGACTTTTCGGCTAACCCATAGCCGATAGGCGGATGCTGCTACATCACATGGTAGAGAATCGGCATGTAAAGCATCGGGTTGCTGATGACCTCTCTATGTGTTTTGAGGTCTTCCCTCATACGCTTATAGAAGTAATTGGCCCAGTTCGTGACCTGGGGTTCTACCAGCCGCAACAAAATGTTTGGCATGATTGACTAGTGGTGGTCAGTGTGGCTGACTTGACTCAAGCACTGCAGGGCCCTTGCTGGTCTTTCCACTTTCGGCTTGATGATCTCCATGAAGTGGATGCGCCCTTTGCTCTTCTTGTGGTTGTAGTGGCAGATTTTGCTGAGGGCCTCGAGCATCTTGTTCGTCGTTGCATACTTGTCGCCGATGATGACTTGCAAGCTGAGGGTGGCTTACACCATGTCCTGATTGAGGTGGTAGAAGTGGGGAGTGTCCATTACGTCTCAAAGAACACCCACATTTGTGTTGGAGTTGCAAGCCTGAAGGAACTCTCCCAAGAGCCTCATATCTAAGTGGCAAGGAAGGTGATCTACCACCCACGGATCCCAAGCCTATCACTACGAGTGCGTCTTGTACTGCCAGCTCCTTTAGTGCCACATACGCCATTGTGGTGTGGTAATGGAGGGTATAATCATGCCCCTTGTATGCGTAGTGGGAGTGGATGGTGCATGCATTGAGTTGTTGGAGCCATCCCTCTCCAAGCGGTGAGTGCGTTTGTGAGCGCACAATTTTGTACTCCCCTTGTGTGGGGGCTGGGGTGCACTTTCTTGACATCCTTGAGGGGGGTGTGCCTCTTGTTGTCAGAGCCTCCTGGGTGGCTTGTTGTGTAGATACTTCCTTCTCCGCTTGTAAATCTTCGGTTGGAAATTTAGAGGGCATACGGATCGTGGCCGAGGGCGTACTTTGTGAGTCGGAGGGACCAGTGGCTTGTGGAATAGGGGGTTGGGGGTGGAGGCCAAGCTCCATCTCAAACTTGAAGAATTCATTCTTTAGATCCATTGGGAAGAATGAGGGCAACTGAGTGATGAGGAAATCGGTGGAAGAGGATGAGTTTGAGGACATATACTGATTGCTAGATGGCTATGTGGAAGAGGGCAGGGGGCTAGAAGATTTCTGACATAATTTTGACAGATTTTGGGGGCAATTGCTATGGCGACGACCTAGCAAGATAAGGGCTCCTTTATATAGATTTTGCTATCCCCACGATTGGCAAGATGGAGTATGGCAATGACTGGTGTGATAATCTGATGGCAATGGTCAGGGAATCTTTTGATGGGGTGACGGTCGGTGGGATACTACTATGGCAACGACCGACGTGATAATTTGATGGTGGCAACGGTTGATGGGATCTTTGGATGGCGATGGTTGGTGGGATGATGCTATGGTGACTGTTGGTGGGATCTTTTGACGTGACAACGGTCGATGGGATATTGCTATGGCAACGACTAGCATGATAATATGATGGCGATGGTTGATGGGATCTTCAGATGGTGACAGTTAGCGTGATGATGCTATGGCGACAGTCAGCATGATAGTCGGATGGCAACAGCTTGTAGGATCTTCACATGGCGACGATCAATAGGATAGTGCTATGGCCATGGTTGGCGAGATAGCGCTATAGCGACAACCGGCAGGATACTTTTTGAGGAAAGTAAGGAAAGGGAAAGAGGGGGGAAAGTGGGAAGGTGAGAGAGAGAGAGGAGGGACGACCTGGCCCTAATCACCTAGTGCTGACCGTGCATATGTGTGGGTGTATGTGCAAGGAAGTGACTTGTGGGCTGCGGGTGCATTGGGGTGATATGCCTAACGTACTAACTCACTTGCTCTCATGAGTCGGGTGGCACCGTTGGTGATGGTATGATTGCAGCTACCTTTGATGGTTCGCCTTCGAGTTTGGAGGAAGGTTCTTATGTAACTCCCCTCATTGTAGGGGTCGGTTCTTGTGTTGCTCCCTCGCTGCCTCGGGTGATCCTCGTGTTGAGTTATACAATTTGTGGTACTAGGGCACGCTCGAGACTCTAGGGTTTGTTTGTCTTCCAAGAGCTTGGTGCCGACCTAGTGCTTGGGGGGATGCTGTGGTTGAGGAGGTGGATTAGGGCCTGGAACTTGAGGCGCTGGATGGCATCATTCCCTTCTCCTTGATAAGGATGCCTTTAACAGAGACGTCCCTAGAGAGATTAGGGAATCATGCCTTGCTTGGATCTTTTTGGGTTAGCGATTGCTATTGAAGTAGCGTTGGGCATAGAGAATAGCCTCTTGTACTTGCTGCTCACAGCTTTCCTGAGTGGGGAACAACAATGGCGGCATACTGGGCAACTGCATCGGGTTGCCGTCACGTTGGTTTTCTGTCCTTTTCGATGTCGGACTTTCTTCAGAGGGTCGGTGTATGGAGGGTTGTAGGTGGATGGAGCTTTAGGTCTGCCCTCTCATAGAACTTCTTTACCTTGGACCGACGAGGGTGCAGTAGAAGGAGAAGTACATGAATCACACAATAGGATTACCGTAGTTTTACCACCATTTGTAGGGAAGCTGTTCTAGCCCGCCAGTCGATTTGATAGTTCACGACATAACGCCATGTCCTTCCCAATATGATATGTTCATCAGTTGCTTCTGTGGGGTAGAACATAAAAGTGTATTTCTACTGCCTGGCGAGCAACCATTAGACTTAAGTTTACAAAACCCAAGGTGCTTATGAGCTGGCCATTGATAGCCCTTACTAAAGCAATGGTGAGGTTTAGGGGTACCTGTAGCTTTTCCCATACCTCGTGGGAGATGAAGTTGTGGCTCGCTCTTGGATCCACGAGTGCTCTGATGTGCAAGCCCGGACCCTGCATTTGAACATGCAACCTAGCTAGTTCCTATCATTAGCTCATCCGTTAGTCCTAGGTGTTCAAGAGTGGCCTTAAGTAATGCCATTTGCTTACACTGTCTGAGCTTAGAGTTACATGCCCTGGCTTCTTCGATGGCCTGGCATTTCATCTAGGCTACCTCGGCCTTGAGTTCTTTTTCTCTATGGATGGCTTGAAGGGTAGGCAGTGTGAGTGGCCCATAATATCTATTCAATTTTCTCCCGTTGAGGTAGCCTTCCATTTCTACTCCATCAAGGGTGGCTATTTGGCACGCCCCTTGTGGAGTGATCTATACCACGTAGTACAAACCCATACCTTAGTTTAGGAAGCTATAGGATTCCTTTTTGGCTACCCTTTCGAGGAAATGTTCCATGAATGGAAAGGGGTAGTGGTCATGCCTACTAGTCGAAGCATTAACTTTTTTCAAATCCATGCATACTCAAATCTTTATGTTCTTTTTCAAGACTATCACAATGGGTGACATCCAGTCAGTATGCTCAATCTCATAGATGAATCCTGTATCTATGAGTTTTTGGATTTCCTCCCTCACTATGAGCATGCAATTGGGATTCATAGGGCAGGGATGTTGACATACCGGCCTGGCCGTCTAGCATGGGTGTTGTGTGCTGCATAACTTCAGCGGGTACCCCTTTCATATCGATGTATTTCCAGGCCATGTAGTCCTTGTATTCTTATAGGAGAGCTATTAGAGCATTCTCCTTGTTGGGGGAGATATCATCAATGATGAATATAGGTTGGAGGTCCTGCCCTTACCTCCTTAACCAGGTTGGGGGTCTTGCCCTTCCGGAGCTAGGTTTACCTCCTTAACTAGGGCTGGACCATCATATCCTTAAGAGCACCCATCTTCTCGAGATCTCTTGGCATGTTGGTATAAGATCTTGTGATCCTCGATCATGTAGGCCTTGTAGTGTGCTGGTACCTGTCGTAGGTCTTCCTTCTCTTCACCTTCCTCCTCTATTTCTTCAGGGGAAGTGGTCCTCTTGGCCTTAGCCGAGCTTTTGGACAAAGGGAGTCTCGGACCTGAAGGCGGATCTTTCATTGCACTTATAGAGCCTACTGGGGAGGTTACCTTGCTCACCTTGGCTCCCCAATTGGAAGAGAACTCATGGTGAGCGGTAGTGGCGACAACATATGCTAGCCAGTGGAGGTCTGATTTGACCCTTACTGTCCCTTTGCTCACCTCACAGGGTTTGAGCATGTTAAACATTCTAAGGGGAACCACCGGGGACATTCTCTTAAGCTCAGGGTTGTGATTTGCAACCCTATTCTCTCTAAAACATCAATGTTGGCCAGGATGTGCATCCAGTTTTGAGAAAATTCCGGCTTGGGAAGAGGTGCATACCAAAATTCATCGGACTCTTTTTCATCCTTTTCCCTCTCACAATGTTGGAACACCTTCACGGATGTTGTCCGGATGGTTGTGTTAGATTCCGCGGTCAAAAAGGTGTCTTGACAATGGGTGGGCCTTGTAGGTGTAGAAGTCCACTCGCATGATTTGTTCCTCATGCTGCAAATAGATGTTATTGGTACGCCAGTCGTGTATGAGCTCGGACATTCATAAGAAGGGTCTGCCTAGGATGGCTTCATAACTCGACTATTGTGTGAAGTCCATGACTACGAACCTGAAGGGATACATGAATCTTGAATACTTTAATGTTAATGCTAGAAAGGACTCCCAAGGGCTTTGTAGTTTTGCCATCGACTAACTTCACCACCAAATGGGTTTGCTTGAGCACTGGTTTTCCCCACTTTACCCAGCATTCCTTGGTACAGACACTCACTCCCACTCCCCCATCCAAGATGGCATCAACCTTTTGGTGCTGATAGGTTATGGGGATAGCCGCGTTCGTGTCATCACCTTTGAAGTATTGGCCTAGCTTATTAATGGTAACCTTGGGTAAGTTCTACCCCTCCTCTGGTGACGATTGGTCAGCCTTAGGGCTAGCAGGGCCTGGGGGCCAGAATTATCCATTCATCCAGTTGGATAGGTCTCACCAAAGGATGGGATTCCCTCTCAATAGGGGGTGGGCGATCATCATTTTTACCTTAGTTGAGAGGAGGTTGGGGGTTCATAAGACGCCCCTCCTTGAGAGCCTCTCACATCTCCTCGGCTAGAAGGGCCCTAGGTCCACAAAGGTCATTTCAGTCCCTATCTGCATTTCAGGAGCTGGTTGTTGTTGCTGACCTTCCCTTCCCACTGACATGCCGACAAAGGGGTTCTCTATTCTGTCAACTCTGTTCAGCCTAAACATCCAAACATGTTGGAGAATGTACCTCTTAACCTGGATGCTACAAAAGGAGCAAGAGAGTTGGGAGAGGCCACACTTCTGAAGGGGGCTTTGGAAACCCTTGGACCCGCGAGGCCTTGCATCTCCTCATCCAAACTCTCCGTCTCTTCAGAGCTAGATGGATCCTCCTGTCAGGGTTCTATTACGGAGTGGGAGCTAGGAATCAAGCTTTCGGTTAGGACTGCCCAGCTAGGGCGAAAGTGGGCTGAGCATAGCTCAAAGCACTGTCTTCAGGCGCACGATCCTTGGACAAAATTCTTTCAGATCGCAAGTGCATGTATGAGACCTCTAATAGGGCACACTGAAGCTGAACTTTAATTCTGTAATTTTTTTCTGGACTACCCCAGAGGTATCCCCACGGTCGTAGGGATAGCGCTATGGCAACGGTCATAGGGATAGCTTAACGTGCGGGTCAGTAGGATACCAATATGGCAAGGAGCATGGGAATAGTTCTTAAGGCGTTGGTCAACAGAATACCAGTATGGCAATGGGCGACGGGATGATGCCTAACGTGTCAATCGACAGGATAGGTAGTGCCACATGTCAGTGGGATGGGACGCAGGTGGGATCCCCACGGTTGTAGGGATGAGCTAAGACAATGGTAGGAGGGATAACGGGGTCGATGGGGTAATAATATGGCAATAGGCGTGGGGTTAGTTCTTAAGGCGCCGATCGGCAGGATACCAATATGGCAGCAGGCGTGGGGGTAGCAAGATGGCAACGGTCACGGGGATGAGCTTAATGCATCGGTCGACAGGATATCTCGATTGACCATGGGCATGGGGATAAGGCACCAATCAAGGGATAATATTATAGTGACGATCGTGGGGGTAGCACTAAGGCCACGAGTGAATGACTCTCAGACTCGCAAGATAGCTAACTCTGACATGCGTTAATTAGGGCGACATGTTAGACCATGGTCAGAAGTTAGGTCATGGGGATAGGCGCTATGGCTATAGGTCAACAAAGTTTGATCGGTGGGATACGGCTATGGCGATGGTCAGTGGGATAGCGCTAAGCCACCGACCTGTGGCAATAGGAATGTGCTATGTCGTCGACTGGTTTTTTGATGATTTTTTACAGATTTGGAGTTTTTGTTCATGGTTTTTTGTGCTAGGGGGATGCTATACTACCTACTCTACCTACTCAATGCAAAGACCTTGAAAGAAAAACAACATTTGAGTGCCAAAATGAAAGATTTCTTGAGGGGTGACTGTTAACACACAAAACAACTTTGAAATTCAGCTTGATTCTTCATTCTTGGTTGTTTTTTGTGATATTTGACAACATACACACCTTAGCAATCTGACAAACTACCTTCCTATCATTTCACATTTCAAACAAACCTAAAAAACAAGCTTCCTAACCTCAAAAATGCTCTACAACATAAAATGACAGTTTTCTGTCTCTTTTTCTTCCAACTCACACTTCCTTCCTCATTCCTCAACTAAAACTCCATTAACAAAGCTCCAAGTTAAGCGTGAAGCCTTGTGCAATGGGTATATTATGAAAGAAAGCAAGTGCAAATGCAAAAGCATACCTCCATTCCCCAGCAGTGTTACATCAATTTCTTCCACTCTTCTAGTTATTCAAAATGAGGATGATCATTCTGAATCAAGGCATTGCACGAATCAAGCGTTCAAGAATGGTTAATAAGATGAACAGTTGCATTGGTGGCATGAAAGGAAAATATGAACTTTTCGCGTAAGTGTTGCATCTATTGCGAACATTCTAGTATTTCTTGAAAACTCAAGAACCAAGACATTGCACTAATAATAAGACTTATGAATGATTGATAGGATGAGCTCATTTCATAGATACATTATGATAATTATGCATGAAAATATAATGTATTCACTTCTAAGGTATTGTCAAGTTTTTGACGCATATTTCGATGAAAAATATGCTGGACATTTATTTGTTGGTAGGGAAAACGTTATGTCTGTCAAAAATAAACCATCGGGTCTTGACAAAATTCGACAATGTTTGACAGCATCAGCATCTGGATAGCACCTACATTGTAGTGATGGGGTGGCAGTAGATTTGGCTTACAACCACCCTCGTCAACGTATGCCCTGATGTCATCGACATTCGTTGCGCCACATGGGGGAGCAGGGCACAGAGAGATTTAGGAAGTGAGCATTTCTACAAGGCATAGCTTGCAAGCATTTTAACTTCACCCTCTCTTTCCTTCTTCTTCTCCCTCCCGTCTCCCCTCTTTTCTCCCCTCTTCCCCTTCCCTCTTTCTCTCGTGTGGAAACACATTGCGACAATCCGGAAGCTGCTTGCATGACACAAGTGGACGGATAATGCTTGCATTGCTCTCACAAGGAAGTAGCTTGGAGTGGAGGCTCCAACGACATTCCTTCAACATCCCCATGACACGTGAGTCAATCTTCCTCGACCGCAAGTTGGACCACAACCACGCATCCAAAACCTGGAGCGCACATCCTGGGGCACTCTCTGGGTCACCCAATGTCTCTCTCTCGAGGGGGTCCAACTCGACGAGTCCATCTGAAGCCTCCTGCCAATTCGTGTGGTGTAGGAAAAGAAGGGCACCTCGTCCACTGTCTCAGCTAGGCCACCCCTGGAGGGTCAGAACCACTCCCCCGGATCCCACTAGACCTCCGTCAGGGGTCTACCCTCCCACAGCCAAAGTCGCCATCTAGAGGCGTCCTACTATGAGATACTTGGAGGGTCAATGTGCCACTCCTTCCCCAAACGTCCCACCACTCTTATCATCTACCAGTGAATCCTATCAAGGCTCCCATCCATCTCAAGGTTACTCTCAATAAGTGGATGAAGTAGGCCTCTAGGTCCTACAACGAAGAATCCGGGGTGCGTGCTGCCGTGCTGCATCAACATCCTCAAGGGAACACTAGTATGGGAAAACTACCCCAACCATTTGCTGTCTCTCCAAATGTGAAGTCCTTCCCACCAGGACTCAGGAATGGCTAAGTCAATCTCACCGATCCACTGCCCTGCCTCCCGTAAATGTGCTAGGACGTCAATCCTCGCCTCTGTCTCCATAGGTACTTTGCTCCAACGACCAAAAGACCCTGCTGGACCACTGTCCCACTGTGCCCAACCAATGTGAGTCCACTGTCTGAGCATACGTCCCTCTTGATCTCTGACCTTTGGGTACCACATAAGGGGCTGGCACTCAAACTCCTCTCTGCATCTGGGCAGAGCACAGATGAGACCCCCTGCTAGTCTCTACCAAACCTTGTGAAGACTCCTCATCAGGGGGGAGCCCTTCCTCGTAAGGGGGGCCTCTGAAAAGATCCATCTATGTGAAGGTTGCCACTGTCCCCCAGTGCATGGGGTGTTCCTCAGAAGCACTCACTGTAAGAGGAGCTTCCAAGGCTCTGCACCTGGGGTGAGGCCACGAACCACCAACTTGCCCAGAAGGGCCCTGCTCTGCATCTTCGGATCAATGATACCCAAGCCTCCCAGTGCCTATGGCATGATCACCGTCTGCCAAGCTACTTCGGCCCTAGTGTTCCTCATGCCGTTTGAACCTGCCTAGAGGAAGTTCTGTACCAACCGTCGGAGTCGCCTAATGCATCCTCTGTGAAAGCACCAACAGGAGGCAATATACCAAGCCATGGCAAGAAGGACCTGGTTTGCCACTAAGGTGCAACCTGCTAGGGAGAGTTTGGCCAAGCTCCAATAGAGAAGCTTGCGCCAAACACTCTCAAGGACCGAGGCAATCTGCTGCTCTTCTGTGATGTCAATACCCACTTGGCATCTGAGGTATCTCACTGTCTAGCCTCATAGTATCCATCTGAAGCCAAAGTCACTCCCCCACTCCTGGATCTCCTGTGTCTCCTCAATGCTCGTGAAGAAGCCTATGGATTTCATCCAGTTGATCCGTGCCCCCGAGGCCTCACAATAGATAGCCAGGGCATCTTTGACTCTCTCTAGACTCGCTGTGGTGCCCTCAACATACAAGGCCGTGTCATCTGCAAACTCTGAGTCAAGGAGCTCCTTCTCCTGTCTAATTGGGAGCCTCAATTGACCCTGTGAGACCCACTACTTGTGATCTCAGATAGTAGCCCAGAGCCTCCTCCATAAACAAGAAGAGGAAGGGAGCTAGTGGGTAGCCTTGGCGGACTGAGTGAGAGAGGAATCGCCTATGTGTCCTCCGATAAGCATCTGACTAGAGCTCCTTGCATATAGCACTGAAAATCCTCTAACCCATCTGTCTAAGAAACCCAATCTCCTCATAGTGCCCTCCAAGAAAGACCACTCCACTCGGTCGTAGGCCTTCTCGAAATCCAAGAGAAGGATGGCCAGCGGCTATGACTCCTCCCTAGACCAATCCACTGCCTCCCAGAATGTGAAGATGTTGTCTAGGATGCTGCGCTCCTAGGGGCAAACCTAGTCTGTGTGTCATGGATGATGTCGGTAAGATGGGGCCGTAACTGCAAACTCAAGACCTTGGTGAGGATATTGTATGCAGTATCAAGCAGAGTACGGCCTCCACTGCCAGATATCTAACCTATCTCCCCCTTTCGGGATCAAACAAATCCAACCCCTGCTCAAGGATTGAGGGAGAAGGCATGTGTCAAAAATCTCCTAGCAAGCTAACCGAAAAGGATGGAGATAATCTCCCAGAAGTTCAGGAAGAAGGCCGGAGTCAAGCCATCCTTACCCAGGCACTTCTGGGTCGGGAGAGCCTTGAGGGCTTCCCAGAGTTCCTCATCTGTGAAAGGTTTCTCAAGTATGCTGCATAAGTCTTGCGAGACTACTGTTGGAACGTGATCCCAAACTAGCTCTTGCCACAAGACTAGCTAGGGTCATCCTCTCCGTCTGAAAGAGTTGGCTATAAAAACCAGTGGTCATGTCAAGAACTCCTGCGGGTCAGTGTGCATGATACCCATGCGAGTCTTAGAGATGCTATAGTTGTGTGCTTGTCGATCAGGGCCCAGTGCTATGAAAGAACTACTTCGTCATCCTGCCTCGCTGCTACACCCAACGGGCCCGAGAGGAGTGATAGGAGAACTCAGCCCGCCTCAGCTTTGTGTCTTGAAGCTCGAGACGAGCGCTCTCAAATCTGTCACTAAGCCACTGAGAAGCTGGTTCCTGCTCCCTGAGCCTCTTGATGGAGGTGAGGTCTCTCCTCAAAGCCTGCTCACGCTCTTGAAGGGTCCTCCTTCACCTAAGGACGTGAGCCTGTAGCTCCTCACTACTCCTTTGAATTGCATCGGCCACCCATGCAACCCAGCCCTCACATGGTGCCATCTCTGACTGCTCCCAAATCCTTGCCATGACCTACTGGGTCTCCTCATCTTGCAGGAGGTCCTCTAAAATGCGGATCCCATTCTGGGGGAGACCTCGGCGGATATGATCCAAGTGAAGTACCACTAGAGAGTTGTTTGACATCATGGTACCTGCCAGAATCTTGGTAGATCTACCTCTGTGTAGTGCCAAGTCCCCAACATAGAAGCGTCTAATCTCTCTAGCAATCCATTGTTCTCCTCTCTCCAAAGGAGAAGAGAAGGCTGCCACGAGTCCTGCTGAACTCTAGCTCTCTCCACGGGTCTCTGCCACTGATCATGAAAATGAACTGCTCCCAGGTGCTACACTTTGCTGCTGGCATCTTAGAGAACGAGGCGCCGCCTTGCTTGTCTTCCCCAAACTCCAGGTTATTAAAATCACCTCCAACAATCCAGGAGTCAATGTCCGAAAGACACTCTCACAGCCTCCTCCAAAAGGCCGGGCGGTGCTATCTACACATTGGGGCATACACATTAAGATCTAGTCCCTGTGGTCCCATTCACTCATCCATCATGAGTGTAATCTAGTTACCCAAAATAGCATTAAACACCTCCGGGGATCACTTCTCCAACCTTGTGGAGGCAAATGGAAATCTCCGAATGGGGTGTGTCTGAGATCCCACTGCATTGATTAAACCCCCCTTCCGGGGCTGAAGGACCATGAGCGTTATAGGGTATGAGTCTGGAATCTCGAGATAGTTCCAGGGTCCTAACCTCCAGAAGTCTCATGTTAAGGGACGCCCGGGTTGGAGGTTGGGAGCTGCTGACCGGGAGGACGAGCCTTGTCCCTCAGGATCCCTCTCTGATTGGACCTGCAGCTGTGATGAGGAAGCAAAAGGGGGCGTCATCGTTCCCTTGCCTGATGGTAGGGGTGACGAAGCAGAAGAAGCTATTGCTGAAGTGGAGGGGCAGGCGATAAGAGAGGGAGGGGCAGGGATGCGGGGGACAGAGGGAGGGGGGCGGGTGGTGAGAGTGACCATAGAAGGGGGGGTTGAGGGGGGGGGGGGAACCCTGGAGGGGGAGGGGGAAGTGAAGAGGAGGAGGGGGAGGGGTTTGGGGGTGGAGGGGGAGGGGGAGGAGGAGGGAAGAGGACAATCTCAGGCCCCCCTGTGGATTAGGCTCGCTGGGGCTCTAGATCGGCTCCTCCGTGGCCCTCGTCGGGCTAGCATCTGCAGCATCCACCATCGCCGCATCTGGAGCTCGCTCCTACTACAAGGGTGGGTGCGGAGGTTGAACCTCCGAAGCTGGAGGATCGGCTAGATGGGCAGAGGCCCCTACCGCTGGAGGGGGTGGCTCCTATTGTTCCTCCTTCGAGGCCTCTCAGTCAACCCTGTCCCTCTCTTTGTGATTGGCCCTCTGCCTGCGGCATTTACGGATTTGGGTGCTTGGTTTCTTTTTCTTTTTTACCTATGTCCAGTTCCCTTCTGAGGGGGTAAACCATGGGGTTTGAGACTCCTGCTGCTCTTGCCTAAGAGGGCGCTGGAACTCGGGCCTGCTGACTCTGCCTACTTTGTGGAGGAGGCGGGGAGGCGCACGAGGGAGGCCACAGGGGAAATCTCTGGCGAGGTGACCCATCTGTCTGCACGACACTGGCCTGGTAACCTGGAGATCTCCACCCTCTGGCGAAGTGTGCCCCCTTCCAGGGTCTCGAGAAGGATCAACTCTGGGAGGGACTTTGGGTTCTCAACCACCAGCCTGATCCTGGGGACTCCATCATCTGTTAGAACTGAGGCGGTCGACTCTGGCAGGGACTCGAGCACTGTGCCAAATGCCCAATCAATGGAAGAATGGCATGATACTCCTTGGGGAGTCTTGGGAAACATGGTGTGATCGAAAAACATGGAACAGGATGTGTCGTATCCATGTCCTTCGTTGTGAACCCATGATACCAAGGAAAGAGGTAGACAAGACGCGGGCCAAGGAGGATGGGGCTCTAATCCACAAGTGTCGAGGCAGTGTTGGGAGCTTGTATTTAGAATTTGTGCATACAATAATCAAGACCAAAGTCAACCATTTGGTCTTTTATACATGTCACCTTTTGAAGGGAGGGCCAACCCTTTTCCTTTTAGCACTCTCCCTTTCTTTACTTTTTTAAAGGCTCTTGGGCTCGTAGGTTGCCAAGGCATCTTTGCTATCCTTTCCATCTCTCCCCTACTGTTCCACTCCTTGTGTGTCAGAAATAGCACTTATGTTAACCATATAAGAGCACTTGGGACAATTTCGGAATTAGGAGGTGCTCTTACCAAAACTTTTGGGAAAAACCTGGCATTAGGAGATGCTCCTATAACCGAGTCCCAAATAGCGCTTGTGTTAGCCTCGTGCCTCCAAGCCCTAAGCTATTTAGGACTCAAACCCCCTGTATGAGGCTCAAAACCTGAAGTGGC
This sequence comes from Dipteris shenzhenensis, assembly GCF_047967505.1. NCBI lineage: Eukaryota > Viridiplantae > Streptophyta > Polypodiopsida > Gleicheniales > Dipteridaceae > Dipteris > Dipteris shenzhenensis. The sequence continues at coordinate 25,104,447 of NC_141596.1, forward strand.
GAGGCCGATCTTGGGCTACTTGCGGCTTGACCCTCGTGAGGCAAATAAGTGCACTAACCACATTTTGTGGCGATTTGCAGCCGGAACCTATGACCCTGTGGACTATTGGGCATATTTGGGGCTCAAACTCCCTGAGCTTGTATTGTACTCCTTCCATGGCTGCAATCGTTGAAGTAAATCATGAAGCCTAATCACCTCTAATCACTAGTTATCCTGCATTCTGTGACTGTACTATGTGGATGTTAACACCCTCCATGACACCAGGAAATCTAGAAGCCTCTACAAGAAGGGCCTACAGTGATGGAAGGACCTTTGGAACCAAAGCAAGGCGGATTGGAAGACTCTCAAAGAAATCAAGAGGGAGGTGCGCATGATGGAAGGGGAAGTTGATCTATTCAGGGCTATGCTGGAAAGAACTTCGGATAGCTGGCCATTGAATACTGTGGTGTCTGCTGAAGCGAAGGAATAGCAATGGATGGTGGGGAAAACTAAAATTGATAAGCTCACCTCTAGAACCCTATACCGAAAGCTGGCAGGTGGACATAGCCCTGTGATGGGGTTGAACAGGCGATGGGGATTGAGACGCAGCCCAGCATGGTGGAAGGCCAGGCTGCAGAGTGTGTGGAAAGGGTGCGCCTACGGAAAGGCAAAGTTCCTACTCTAGTAGTTATAAATCAATGGTTGCCGGTGAGGGCGAAGCTTGCAAAGAGAATTCAGATTAGCCCTGTTTGTCCCATTTGTGGTAAGATGCTAGAGGATCTCATACATCTTTTCAGGAAGTGCCTGGTGAAGGAAGTTTGGAGGAAGCTGGAGCGGCAGTGAAGAGTGCCGGGTTGATGAGCAAGTTCTCCTTGGGCTCCAATTGGGTGCTCCCCCTCTTCAAAGACACGTGGAAGCTTCCCACCACATTAACAGTGGCTACGTGTTCGTATCTAAGGGTGGCGACACTCATGACTATCTGGGAGGTCAGAAATAGGCTGGCCTTCCAACATGGTGTCCAATTGGGCTTCAGGGCCCCAATAATTCTTGCTCTAATGAAATCATACCTTCAAGACTTTGGGAGGATCGTTAGTAAAGACAGCCTTGTGATTAGCCAAGCTATCCTTGATGTAGTTAGGAACTTGTGGGTAGAGTAGGCTGGCTGTGCGCAGCATGGGCCCTAGGTAATATCCCTTCTTGGTAAGGGCCAAATTTTGTAGGGTTGGCTAACCCCCCCTTTTTTTTACTAATATATCATGACCTTTTTCCAAAGAAAAAAAAACATTGTGCTCTTGCTAATGCTAGGATTAAGTGTATACTACCCATGGATTGTGGAGGGCAAGTAGGCCCCTTTTTGTTGTTGATTTATGGTGTGTACAATAGGGTAACTTCCTTGGCAATGGCTATTCTTACTAGCTCTCAAATAAATCAAGAATGTACACTCCTACTAATTTCCTTGCTACCCATTTATTCAATGAGTATGATAGCTTGTGGCCTTCCATCAATCATGTCTTTCAAATAAGTGGTCTTTATGAAACCTAGAACAAGTGTGACCTCATTGTCAAGGAAAAAATCTTGTCACAAGTTTCGCCTTTATTGACTATGGCAATGTATGTGTCTATGTAAATGAACATGTCCATACCATAAGGTAGGTTCGTATTTAAATACCTTATCTGAAAGTACTATAAATGACACTTGATATGAAGTATAAGAATAGACATGTAGGAACTTGTTCATATAGATTGATGAGATGAGTAAGTAAAAGAATCATGCCACATTGTAATGAGAGTGTTTATCTTTGATGGGTTCATCATGCAAGGAGCGAAAAGAGCACATGAAGATCAATTTGCAAGGTGTGTATCATGGCTCACTATGTATTGTATGATAAGATAACATACATTTTGTTGTATTTTTTTAATGCTAGGTTACAATGTCATGTACATTCTTTTTATGAGTTATATAAGCCACGATTTGAAAACAAGGTGCATTGCTTGTGCATAGTTCCTCTTACAACTTCAACTAACTCATTCATGCTAAAATATTTGGGGTAGCTTTAGGGTGACATTTATTTAAAATATTTTCTTTTGGAATCATTATTCATAAAAGTCTTTAAACGAAATGAGTCAAGTGCAAGGCTTAGGTCATGCAAACACAATAGTATAATTATAAGTTAATGTGAAAGATTCACTTATCCATCAAACACCTTAATGTAACCACAAAATTCAAAGGACAATTTCAAAAAAGAAAATACGGTAATTACATTTTTCAATACATACTAATGAAAAGAAAATGGTAATGCATAGAAGAGGTAACATAGTGATGGTTGATTTAGGTGAACTAATAAGTTTTGAAGTCATGGAAGGTTCATTGTAGATATGAGGTATGACTTGATGCTGTTGAAACTTTAACTTGTGAATCATGACTAGATGCTTTAAAGAAAAACCTTAACATGAATGGGCGTAATAAGCCAAAGCTTAAAGATATGATTATATGAATTGTATGTATGCCTATTTATGTAATAGGTGGTCCATGATTAAATATCTTAGATGGTCTTATGGAGGCTTCCACCTTATGCACGATAGCCTTTTGGAGTGTCTCTTTTATAGCATGATGCCTTTCACCTTTTAAAAGAGTGTACATATAAGTACGTTGTACTCAAAGCCATTGACTTTGTGTGTCTTAGTATGATAGACCTATCATGGAACAAATATTCTTTACATATACGAGCATAGTTTGCATATCCAAGTCTAGCATAATTTGTTGCTACTAAGAAAAGGGCTACTCACTCTTTATGTTGTATGTGTGCATCAAAAGGAAGCCTCCTTTGAGAGGGCATGGGACCCTTTACAAGAAAAAAGAAAAAATCAATTTGATTGAGCCTTACATCGAGCATGTTAACTCTACTAGTTTATGAACAATCCTCGTTTTCATTTCACTTTCTTTCTGGCAATATAAGGCATTGCTATGAATGTATGGCATGAGAGGTTGTGGGATAAAAGACTACATTAATGTAGCTTTGCAGAGGGAACAGTGAGGATAGGAGCTTGTTTATTAGGACGCTAGAGGTAAGTGGGGGATGAGAGCAAGTTTGATTAAGTGATAGCAAGGGGTAGGTAGTGAGTAGTAGGAGTTAAGTAGGCCCAACAAAAATGACTAAACACAAGTGAAAGAAAGAGTAGGAATGCTGACAAGGGGTACCTTTCACTCAATAGATCACTTGCTCTTGTGCTATGGAGAAGGCCACTGAAGGCAATACTAGCATTACAGTCCTTGCATATGAGTATGTTTGTACACAAAGCATGTTTCCCAAAGCAACTTCTATGTCAGAACGTGTTTGAAGATTAATGGATCATGATATATATAGAGAGAGCTTTGTGGTGATAACTCCTAGATCTTTGGCAACGTAGGATAGAAACACATTAGTAGGACGAATTGTTTAGTATTATATTGATGGAGAAAATTTTGATGCAACATTATTCAATAAGCTTCTTAGGGAAACCATTGATTCAACCCCCTTGCATTGTTTGAGTTATGGAAGGAGCTCTTTTAGGGAGGATTAGAAAGAGCAAGAAAGTTTGTAAATTTTTTTCATTTAATATTTTGATGTTTTGATTTAAGGAAATGATAATGGTATGCCAAGCTTACGTTTTATTTTTTGCATTGAAATGTATGTTCCATGCATTTTCCTTTAGGCTAGAGGAGTGTTGATGGGAGACTTAGAAGACCTATGGTTCCATGCATTTAGTTTAGGCCTGTGGAGTGTTCAAGAGGGTTCATGGGAGATTTAGAACTTGTTTAATCAATTCCACTGGTCGCGCGTGGATGACCAAAGGCCAAGAGCGGGAGTAGAGGATAGCATTAGACATCAATGTTCAACGATGTGTAAGGAGACCTAGCCTAGCTAGATGATCTACGAAGGTTTCGAACTAATTCACTCCTCTATCCCCTCATTCTGCCCAACTCTTGACGTGGAGGTTGACTAATATTTTAAGTGCCAAGTGTAAGACTAACACAAACTTGTTTTAACTCTTTTTTAAAGAGTGACACAAAGGCAGATACACACATGTTGGATGTAGTAGCAACGGGCGCTGCTCTTCCCCTGCTCTTTTAGACACAGGTGGACATTGTAGCAGAGTTGATTGGATGAAAATGAGATGGGGCCCTCGATGTTTTCACAAATTTGCTCTTTGTTTGCACCATGGGCAACGTAGTAATGGCCGGCGAAAATAAATCGAGCGGATGGGTGAGCTCTTTTCCACCGACGAATGATACGAGAGCTTCTTGCACTGCTAAACATGTGTGTATCCCACCAAACCAGTGTTCACAGAATACCTACAAACTATATACAATGAAGTTGCACCATTTACATTTCCTGAAAAAATACCTTCCCAAATTTGTAAACCTCCAAAATTCTAGGCAATTTAGTTCTATTTCATATGCAATTTTCTCAAGAAAAACCTTCAAAATTTGAAACCTCAAATTTTGTGATGTGTTGAGAGAAATGTTCTCTTAAGAGTGTGCCGGACATAGAACGTGCAAGTGAGAAGCCTGAGAGAACCATGTTTTTGAAAGACCAGAGACCGGAGACCCTCCATGAACTTATGAGCATTTTTGCCCTAGAGACAAAAACGCCCGCGGTTTGATTGATTTTTGGGATGTGTGAAAAAAGTGTGACCCCAGAAAGTCCAGCTGGAGATTTTCAACGTGCCCGCAAGCCATTGGCGGGAAGCGAGCTGTCGTGGCAAGTGGCACTATGTTGGCGTGACGCGCTCTACGTTGGGATTAAAAAATTCCACTGAAATCCAAAACAATCGGCCGGCCCAAACAGAAGCTTCCACGCAATCAGGCCAAACTCTAATCATGGACGTAACGTCCAGCGCAGTTGACGCGTCTGATGACAGGAAGTGACGTGGTCCGGTGGAGCCGAAGCACATGGGTGCCGGCAGTACAGGCTGGCAGGGTAGGTGGGACACAATGGACAGTGCGAAAGGGCGTAAGAGTTGTAAGTCCGGGGAAGTGAGGCCGTTAGGACATCGTCTCTCTCGTTGGCCAACCCATATATATTTTTGACAACGTAACTGTGAAGAGCTTTGTTTCTTAGGACGTCCCCTGAATGCCCCTCGCTGGGGGCTGGGGCTTGGCTCCCTGCTCTCTCTCCGCCATAGCTGGCTTCTACGATCACTGCTCTCTCTTCTCTCTCCTTGTTTTCGTTGTATCATACTTCTCAGCCAATGTTGTAGCTCTCTATCGTCTGCTTTCGTTGTAGCTAACTGCTCTTTCCTCTCCAATTGTTGTTTATCATTCCTCTCATCAGAGCCCATTTTTTAGCTCTCTCTCACAATCTCTCAGGCTCCCTTCTCATCGCAACTAGAAGATGTTCTAGAACGCTTTTCTAGCCTCCGTATCACTCTCTGTTGAGGCTCCCTTTCTCCCTGTCTATTCCGGGAATGAAAGAGAAGCCAGTGCATTCTCCCGTGACTTTCCCCTCGGAGGTCATTAAGGACTCGCTCCTCTTGCCTCCTTTCTCCAGTAGGAAACGGGTTTTGTCGAAATGTGAGCCGCTCCCTGACCGTAGCGTAAGCTTCGAAGATAAAGAGTTGAAGGATGTATGCTCATTACTGGAAGACGACTCCCTGGTAGAGATCGTGGCGGCAACCGAAGTGTCTAAGCCCTTTGCTGGATTTGGATCGTACCGGCTGAGGTATGGCAATGCCCAAGATAATGCACATCGAGCCAGAGCTCGTAACATTATGGGAGGTGGCCGTAACGGATGGTCGTGCGAGGCACCGGCCAAGCTTGGAACTGGTGATAGAAGCCAACGGAATTTGTCCCCGGAAAGACTCGAAGGGAACAAGTCGGGAAGGACAATGCATTCGTCCCTAACCCATATGCGGTCTGTATCTGCATCTTGTCCCATGAACGTTAACAGAGAGCAACCATATCTGATGGATGCAAAGGTTCACCGCAGGCTGCAGAAACAACGCTCTTTCTCGACGGATCTTGATCGAGACGAAGCGTGGGAACGGAAGAAAGACTTGTTTGCTGTGGACGAGTTTGGAGTATCGCACGAGTTGAAACCCAGGGCCGTTGGAAGGAGCGTCTCTGATTGTGGACACAGGGCCTCGTCTGGACATTTTGGTGAGTCTAGGCCCATAACCAGAACTCGGAGTTTGACGGACGAGGATCTAGAGGAGTTAAGAGGCTGCATCGATCTGGGTTTTGGGTTTAGCTACGATGAAAGTTGTGATTTGAGGGGCACGCTTCCCGCTTTGGACCTCTACTATGCCATCAATCGGCAGTATGTTGATATCACAAGCCGCTCTTCACCAGCATCTCCTTATGACGGAGTTCTACTGGAACGGACATCCAGCGGGGGTAGCCCTCGCAGCCCCCTCAGCGATGCTTGGAGAGTCTCTAGTCCTGGTATGTACTCTCTCTCTCTCTCTCTCTCTCTCTCTCTCTGCTGGCTGATCTATACAAATTTTCTCCGAGTGCCCTGTATGCCTTGCTTGATAGCCATTTATGCCTATGGTTGCAGGTGACCACCCTAGTCAAGTGAAAACGAGACTTCGACACTGGGCTCAGGCGGTAGCATGCTCCCTGAAGCAGGGGTTATAGTGTGCACGAAATTACCTTTGATTCATGGTTTGAAAGGGAGATTCATGGTTCGAAAGGGAGACGCGTCGGATTAGCCCTTCCTTTGTGAATACGTAGCCTATGTGACATCAAGAATGACTTTCTTCCTACTCTGGTTCATTTTTACTGGCGTTAACTGTCGCTGTACCTTGTCGTGGACTATCGTTTCATCCTTTCGCAAGGCTGGTGATCAGAAATTGCAGTCACCTTACATCTATAAATCTGGAGCTGACTTCTGACATGGAGTTACACTACTGGAACACTTGAATCGAACAGCACGGCAGTTCAGTGTGCTCCTCTGTCGCTAACGCTGAATGCTAATCATTCTTTGGACGTGTATCTGTATGAAGAATGTTAAGGTGATGGGATCCACTAAGTTCGAATTTTGATTTGACATTTTAACTATAATTGAAGTTTTTATTTCTCTTCATTTCTACATTTGTGGGAGACGTTGAAATGTGGAAGCTTAAGAAAATTTTATAGATGATATCTCATGGGACGCTTGACTAATGAAAGTTGGAACTTGTTGCTATTCTGAGATTGTATCTCTCTGCCTACAGTATATTGAAAATCGGTATGGGTATCTAACTCATCCTAAAGGTTGGTCTCCATGATGTAATGGATTAGGAAGAACAACTTTTTCCCGGAGGGCGGTGCTACATAGGAAAGAGAGAAACGTAGTAAGCATGTTGTGGAACACGTTATTCAAGTAGAAAGACTTCTCGCATAAGAGAAGTTTGTATCTCTGCAATCTGATGGAAGTGCCAACTAGATTACTGACTTGGATCAATGAACTAGCTTCTTCAATTGGGTTGTTAGAATGTAAAGGTGATAGGATCCACTAAGTTAAAATTTTGATTTAAAATTTGACTAAGTTTTTATTTCTCTTCATTTCTACATTTTTGGGAGACGTTGAAATGCAGGAAGCTTAAGAAAAATTTCAAGATATCTCATGGGATCTCATGGGACGCTTAAGTGGACACTTGATTGCAAATCTAATATTGTAGCTCGCTGCCTATAGTATCTTGAAAATCAGTATGGTTATCTAACTCATCATGAGGAAATGGCTAGTAGAAAGAACTACTTTTTCCTTAGAGGGAGGTGGTCCAAAAGAAACACAGAAACTGGCAAGCTTGGTAAGCTTGCTGTGAAACACTTTATCCAAGTAGAAAGAGATCTCGACCAATTTGGATTGCGAAGTGGCAACCCGTTTCATGAGAGGGTCCCTTTTATACATGATCCACATGGCATATGGACACTTATACTTCAGGAAGTTGGGTTGGACACATTGTACAGTATCAGCAAATTAACCCAAGAGTACTATCACTTCTAGAATCCCTGCACTAAGTGGAAACCAAAACTATCTTCCCTAAAGTCTGCTTAGTATGTTAGGTTAGCCTAAGTTAATTTGGTGTCCACATCTTTGTACTATGTTGACGTGTCTGTTTTGGGAAGTCAAATATCAAGTTACTGGACACATCAACAAAAGTGATGGAGTGTTAGCCCGAAAGGCAAATTTCGATTGCCTGATACAGTAATTTGATGGTTTGGATAAAAGGAATCCACTAAGTTCTGTTGTGGGATTGTCTAATTATGTCTAACTATTTGAGTTGACGTGAGAGCAGATCGGATATGGCACCGATTGCCTCCATAGACTTAAGAGGGAGAAATATGCCTTTGACCACCTAGCCAGATCACCACGGCATGCGCGCAGCACCTTGGCACGTCGTACCCTCTAGAATGACACGCCTATCAATTATTTGATATGAGATGAAAGAGTGGATGAAGCTATATTATCGATCAAGCAGAATTTGCAGTTGCAATCTCGTTATTCTCGTTTTGTCTTTTTATACATAAATATCTGAAGAATGCTGAATTTTCTAAAGGGTCTGGTTTCCTTTGTGACCGGCCATGAAAGCGGAAATGGAGAGAAAATTAAGGCCCATGAATGAGACAACGGTCCATGAGGGGCATTCCAGTACGTTTTGGAAGATAATATGTAAACCGACCTGCCCTGCAACATCTGAGGACGAAGGTCATTTACAGTTCCTTCCATTGAAATTGAAGTTTGCTGGCGAACCTGAATCAAGGATAATAGTTGATAGTTTCTTTCCTGGTTGTTGAGTGGTTCTTTGTTCTTGCTTCTATCTAATTTCATCCCTTTGTCCACGCTGAGAAATCCCTAAGCTTCCCTCCAAGCCGCTGCCCCCGGCCCAAGCTGGCGGAGTCATGAAATTCTTATGTGTCGGGGGTTTCGTGGAGCGCCATGATGGGTTTCGATAAGGTGCTTAAAAATGGTTTGGGTAGAATCTTGAATTGCCGATGATTAGAGATTTATTCGTACTTTTCCCTCTTGAAAATTTGCTGCAATCTGTTTTTATCCATCTCTGATCATGAGCAAAATTATGTCCTAAATCTATTGAATGTTTTTGGCGTGGTAGCCTAAGTGAAGCCACGGGCTTTTGAAGAAGCTCATTTTTCCACGGGATGAGCGCCACTTGGTAGAAATTTTTCCTTTTAGCCCCTCCTCTCTCTCTCTTCCCGCCCCCCTCCCTCCGTCTCTTCCTTTCGCTCTCTTTCTTACTCCTCTCCTGCACGCCTATTGAATGATACATATCATTCATCTTGTTTTTAAATTGAAATAAATCTACTGAATGTTAATGTTATTGTACTGCGGTGTATACATTGATTCAACGAGCATACCTGTCTTTATAGCTTCCATATCTTTATCAATGTGAGAGTACAAAAGGGAGACAGCCTGTGTGGCGACCATGGTAGATGCATGAAGCAGCATGATGTAATGACAAACTAAGAAGATGGATCAATACGCTGCGTAACATTTCATGTGTAATTCACAACAAGCGTGAAAGAAAAATAGTTGATAAAGAAAAGTAAAACAGAATAAATGTTGCTTGAAAGGAGATGCATATGTAATTGAGGCCATCGAGGGGCATCAATCGGCATTAAAAAAAAGGCCCGGGCCAGCGCAGATTGTCAGGAGGAAGAATATGAAAGGGAGTAACCAATCTCTCTGGAAATTCGTGAAACCACCCACGACTTGTGAAGAGCAAGACCAAGGTTTTTTGAATGTAAACCCATGTCATCCGACCTGATGATTGAGAAGTAAGCAACGTTTTAAGTCACACTGCCATGATCTCTGTGTGGGGAACAAACTAGAGAAACAAAATGAAAGCAGCCTATAAGCTAGGTTATTGGGCTTCTAAATGCTGGGGTAAAGGCACTTTCACAAGAGTAGGCGCAAGAGTACAGGGATTTTAGCGGATCATTTGCAAGGCTTTCAAAAAAAAAAAGTTACCTCACATTTCTTCTCTTTCCTTCTCTCTTGATTTTCACTGTAGAATTTTGGACTATATATCAACAAAAAGCTAAATTTTGCAATTGGATATAATCTAGTCTTACAAAGGTATATATAAACAGCAGCCAGACTGTACAGCACACATGTGAGGCTACAAAGGGGCTATAGGTGTGAACCAGAGTGAGGAAGATCAACTTATGAATTGTGCACATGTAAAGGAGAACGAAGCCTACCTTGCAAATCACTTGTGGGCCAGAAATCAATCCTGTGCTAAAACAACCTTGGGAAAGTAGAACTCATGTAAAACATCCAGTATCAGATCTGATTGACTTGCTCTATGTAGTAAGAGGCAAATTATATAAGTTTTAACGAGTAACAGACAACCCCTACAAAGTTCTGAATGCTGATATGAAAAACGTATGAGAACGTGGAAGAAGGGAACTTATGAAGACTTATGCTACCATCGACAACACTATCCGTTGGTTGTATGGTTTGCTGAGATACATTTGTACTTGTTTTTCCTACTTATATCTGCATCTGATTGTCAATGGGGAAATCAAAGATGCTCATTGGGTGGTGATGCTAATCGTGGTGAGAAAGATTGTTATCTTTATTGATGCAAGAATGACTGACAACTCGTTTATAGGATGAAGTATTGTCCATTGCTCTTGGATCCAAAATCTTATGATGTTTTTCTTGCTCTATTAAGGAAAAGTCTATCAAGAAGATCAAGAAGCTGATATCAGATAAGACCTGATTTAAAAGTGTTTGGAGAACTGGACAACATCTAGCTTGTTTTATAAATGAATCATGCCAACCAGTTCAGCATGCTTTCATAAGCAGCTTGAGAAGCAAGAAGATGAATTACCAGGTGTTGAAGAAGATCAAGAAGAGCTTTGCTATGCTGATCAAGATCAAGATCAAGATCCAGAATCACATGATACTCGGGCTTATTCACTGGCTTTTACTATTGATGTGATGTGGAAGTATCCAGATGAAAATTTTTAGGAACCTTAGTTTAGACACCTTAAAATAAGGAAGGTTTGGATTTGATTCTAATCAGCTTGAATGTAGTGATGTTGCTCATACAAATAGTTCAAAATCAGTTCAAAACCAAAAAGCTAGTGTCTATTTTGATATTTATGCACCATCTTCTGTGGATTAATTGCCATCTTTCATGTGGGATGACGAAGATATTTAGAAGTATGAAGATATTAATGGGGTAGAAAATTATTGGACAATTTCAAGAACATATTTTTCAGATTTGGATGATGACTTTTTAAGGTTTGATGATGATGATTTATGTGATATCGTTGTTGCTGGCACAAATGAGGATGTTTATTGAATATATGGTGAATATACAATCATATTTTGATTCTATTTTAGATGTAGTTTTAGGTCCCTAAGTAGCTTCAGATTTCTATTTAGATGCAAATGCAGATTCAACAAAAATAAATTCAAATAATTATGGGGGTGTTGTTGACCATACTTGTCATTATGATGAGATGGAGAGAATAAAAGTTGAGGGTATATGGAAGAACCAAAGGAGCCAAAAGAGCCAAGAAGAGTACTCAAATAACCCCTATTTCATTCTGGGTGTTTCCAAGAATTGGTGGAAGGTCATAATAAGGATGTACAAAAAATTAAGATTCAAAATTGAGTTAGAATTGATGGGAGGTCAAAATAGCGATAGGAGTACTTTGCTTTTATTGGTCAAGTTTGGCACTCTCTTATCTAACCGCTAGGCACCACTAGGAGGTTGGCTGGTGAATCAAGGTCCCTCTTGAGTTTCCTCTGTCTCCTCAATGGTCTACATTTGCGACAACATGAGATATTGGAGCCATATTTTGGTTTCAATGGCACTGATTATCCAATTGGCCCACCCATATTGCACGCAACTTCCCCTTGCCAAACAGGTGCAATGGCATATTGGACCTCCTCCTAAAACATTGCATCTAGAATCATCACTCCTTATTAGGGGATCCCTTGCCAAGGTTGTTTTATGAATTACAATGGGAGAGTCATTCAACATCGTCATGCTCAAAAGAATGCTAATGGACCCACCACTATGCATGGATTAATCGTCTCTACTTAGTCATCTAGAAGACTGTCTTGTAAGCATTGCGCATCTACAACAAACTAAAAATATACAACAAACTCAAAAACTACAACGAACTGAAAATCTACAACAAATTGAAAGATTGTATCATATTAAAATTTTATAGTAACAAAAAAATTTGTAACAACTATTAGATTAGAAAACTTAGGAGTGTATTTCATGAAGACAAAAATATCGATTCGGGGAGACAAATTTCAGAAAATCACAATCCAACAATTCATGTTTTCTTCATGCAACTGTTGAGATCCTACACTTAGTATGGTTTTATGGTTTTTCACCTTGTGCTTCATCGACACATTTTCTTGAGGGTATGCCATTTTTTGTACATTTCCTTATGATGGGGTGAATCAATAAAGAACAATTGTTCTTGTCCTTGTGACACAATAAAGACATGTGAATAAGCCTCACCCTAAGTGTTGAATTATATGAATCAATAAAGAAAAATTGTTCTTGTCCTTGTAATACAATAAAGACATATGAATAACCCCTTCCCATACTCATAGTTTTTACGTAGAAAACCATGTTAAGGTTAGGCATGGATCGCTCCATGTGCTTGGAGCATAGATTTGATTCTTGGTTTTACATATTCATATCGTATGATCTAGCATGGTATCACATGTATATGTTATGTGCACAACATTAGGGTGATCCTATTATGTTTTGCAAGGGAAGATAGTGGGTTTAAGTACAAGTTTTTTTCAAATCCTAACCATTATGTGTGACCATGTTAAGCCTGCACTTTCTTTAGAAGGAATATGGAACATCATGAGACATAGGGATATGGAAATTCATTAGTCACATAGATATGAGAGGTGATCAATCATAGATATAGAAGGTCATAAGTCTTAGATTTGTCTATATATACTCATCTCTCTTCAAAACTCACTATCTATATATCATATCATTATCTGACTATGAGATGGATGGATGGATGAACTATTATTAATTAAGCAGTTGTGTAATTCCAATCTCGTTATTTTATTTTTGGCATTCTTATTGCTCTATATATGCTTATAAAGTATCTACTACATGTTCTATGATATTTTTCGAAATCTTTTAAAGAGTTTGGTTACCTTTAACACTAATCCCTTGAATTGTTTGTGGGTTAGGCTAGTGGCAAAGGTTTTGGGCTGTGGAAACTATGGTCATGGGTCCGACTCCTACAATATGACTGTAGTGTTTTTAAGCCTCTCATTACACAACTCATCACTTGAAAAAAAAATTAATTCTAACAATGGAACCATGAAAAATAGAAGAACCACACATATAAATTCAACTTGAACATTCTTTTTTAACATCTTTTAACTTTTGTTCAACAACGTGTGTCCCAGTAGTCAATACAAGATCTAAAAGAAGTCATAGTTGATGACAAATTTTCCTTTATAATGCCTAATTTTTATCCCTCAAGCATCATCAAGGAGGTTCATTTGTGTGCAATTCCAATCTGGATGCAAGGCTGCATAATGACTAGATGAGAGGACATGGCATGGGGTTTGGGCAAGGGCGAATTTGGTTCTGAAAGAATGTGCTCCTTTAATACTCGTATTGTAAGATGTAGAGTGTCTTGGGAGACAATCTTGAGTATCCTGCAAGTTTATGATAGCAAAAGTAGAAGCTATTCATATCTCAAGAGGAAAGAAAAGCTACAGCATAGTGTAAATTTAGGATGCAATAGCAACATATGTGGAGGATTCATAAAATCAAGCATAATAACAAGAACTGAGGTGATCTGGAGGACACAAATTTGAGAGAGGAAGAGCTAGAAAATATCAGAAGACTTCCCGATAATATGTTCACTACAAGTGAGAATGTAAGGGCGATGTGAAGAAAAACATTATGTTGTGTACATGTGAGCAGTCTATGATAGTAGAAGGAGTAATTCAAAGATAAAAAAGTGTAGTTTTCGGAGTGGCCCATGTAATCAATTGAAGGAAGCAACTTCTATACAAATGAAAGATTACCTCATGGCTTGCAAATGTTACTCAACCAACAATGAAGCATCCATTTAACTAAGAACATTATCATTAAAAATAAAAGTACATGTTAAGGACTAAAATTAGATAGGCAATCAAAGAAAGAGCAAGAACTGAATAACATCATTACAATTAAGCACTGAAGAAGTGCACGATTTTAAGGAGCCATTCTTTGATAACATTGTGGTGCTATCACTATGATATTCTAAGAATAAAGTATGGTTATTGAAGATGCATGAGCAAGCATGTGAACCAAGGCAAAATTAAAGCATTGATCAGAGGAAGCATAGATTTCAAGACACAATGCTTCTGGAAGAAAATGTTAATGCCAGAAGAATTGGACAGGAATTGTAGAATGAAAGTTGCCAAAATGGAAGCCCAACAATGGAAGATTAAATAATGGGATTCAAGGCAACTAGGAAGGCACAATAGAGTAGAAAGAATATTTTAATCGAGGACAATGAAAGGTTCAAAGAATTGAAGGGTTATAGAGTGTTAATCATAACTAATTAGAAATGAACACTGATAAGGTCTGAACCAAAGAAAGTATAGAAATTTCATGGTTGCAAGATTACCAAAAGATTGAACTGTGTTGTAAAGATCACATATGAACAGAAGGCAAGTTTCTCATCTTTGAATTGTTAAAATTATGCAAAAGTTGAAGTAATATTTGCTTCTAAATACTTAGCTCCATGTGGATAAACGTTTTGAAAATGTTAATGCCATGTTTTGGTAGGAAATGTCGTGTTTGGCTTAGATCTTGGTATTGCACCAAGCTCTCCCTATCAATCATGCATTTCATCTCGCATTGGTGTGGGGCACTGATTTGCGGGAGCCTTGGCATGATCATTTGATTTCTTGATTTTGAAATGGGTAAGGAGAAGAAGAAGAAATGTTTTATTTGCATGAAGCATGATCATCGTAAACATGAATGCCATTTATTTGTGTGATCCATATCAAAAACTCTAAGGTCAAATACCCTCCAACAAGCTTCTTGGTGATATCTAGTGGATCCACTACTCCATCTAGTCTTGCAATCATGCATCTTAATGCATCTACTACTCTCTCCCTTAATACCTTTACAAAAAATGTGAGAGAAGTGAATGTGAAGGAGGGATACATTGTTTGTGGGAATACTATTGTCTACATTGACACAAAGATGGTTGAGAATGTACTGAAAGTCCCTAGAGGCAACTTACAAGCTAGTTTCTTATAGTGTCATTGGAAGAAACATGACGTTGTTATGACATAACGTTGTTAAGGATTTTCCCTTGTGTGAGTGGAGCCAAGGTTTTGAGCTTACCAAAAGAAGTTCAGAAAATGTTAAAGAAAATGAGGCATTTCTATACAAATTCTCAAGAAATCACAAATTGCTGGCAAGTTTAGGCACCACAAGAGCAACTCTGCAGAGGTGAGGTCTCCTATTCAAAGGTGATTACTAGAACCTTGTTAACCAACTCAAAGAATAATTTTGAGCACACGTCTCCACTATCATCTTAGGCCAATGAGTTTGGATATGCACCACCCAACTTGTAACTCACCTATGCTAATTAGATGAGGAGATGAGGAAGGCATAGAGGAAAGCCAATGAAGCACAATCAAATGCGGTATTTGAATGTCATCTCAAGGAAGAGTAGACAAAATACAAGGTAGTTGTAGCACACACAAAGAAATCATAAGCACAGATGCTAGAAAATCTACAACTAGTGTTGGAACATCTAAAACATCAAGCTCCTTAACTATACAAAATTGATGCTAGAAGATCTAGAATTAGTATTGGAACATCTAAAACATCAAACTTATTGTTTGGAGTAGTATCCTCTTCACACATATGCTTGTCATGCAAGCATAATTACCCATCGATATTGCCAGCTTTGACACCATCATGTTGCATCCTCGGATGCTTGTGATCTAGCCTATGCCCTTGTCTTTGTGTTGATAGAAAACTAAGCAATAAGAAATAATTCATACCTCTTACCTACTAGAATATGTCAACATCATTCAAACTTATGGTTTAGGGAAAGTGAGGGCTCTCCCTAGATCTTTTTACTCTCAATCTTCTCATGCGTTCCTCCTTTAGCCATTATCAGTCCATTAACTCCATTTGGCTAATTTTGTACTTCAAGATTTTCTTATTCCAAAATTTGATCCATATTTATGTCATCATCCACACTTTGGACATCATCTAGAACATTTGGAATATGAACAATGTGTTCATCAACTTCAGCTTTCTTTTCTTTTCTTTTTTAACATTCAGCCTTAGAACTCAGTCAATCCATTGGCTAAATTTGATGCTAACATAGGTTCAGATGGGGGTTGCACTTGACTTATTTGAGCAATACCCTAGTGGACTCCTTGATTCCCAATCATTGATGACAACCACCATTCATTGTCATCTTACCTTCATGATCTTCATGCTGTTAGATATGTGTAACTATGCGGGAACCAGCTAACTCTACTTGTAAGCCCCCCATATGAGGAGAAGGCATTTGAGTAGCTCGGTTATCTAGTAGGTCCTGGTTTGGACACAAGATGGTGTGGGGGTTAAAGGTCACTGTGCCTTAACCCCAGTTATGTACAATACTCAAACACATATATAAATGAATGAAAAAGAAGATTAGGGTGGTTCTGCACCCACCAAAACTTGTGTGGCTCTCTGTCTCTCTCTCTCCTTCTTCTGTTCTTGCTTCTGTTGAGAGCACTCTCAACTGGTATCAGAGCCTGGGTGATCTAGCTGAGCGTGCGTGAATGCTTGAAGCTCAGTAGCTCTGTGGGAGAAAGGAGAAGCTTTGTGGGTGACTTTACTTGCATCCGAGTATGCAGAGACCTTGGAGGAACCTTTGGAAAAGTCACTTTGGCTTTGCGAAGTGGTTTTGAGAGCCTGTTAAGAGCTTTCAAAGAAAAAGTCGTTTTTTGAGCTTTTCCCTGTTCCGTTCGACGACACAGACTCCATATTAACTTGTAGAGGCAACTATTTCTTGCTTTTGGTGTCCACTTCACTTCAGGAGCTTGGAAACACCTTCATTCTTGAATCTGGGGTCATTTCATTAGATTTCTAACTCACTGTGTCAATTCCTGCGTTTTTTGCTCGGGTGTTGGAACTCAAGTTTGGAGCAACCATTTGCAGATCTGTCAGTTCCAGTGGACTCAGGAGGTCCTAAAACTTCTATGTTGCTCATCATTCGCACTCCGGTGGAGTTTACAAACAGCTCTGTTTTCAAAAACGTTTTTCAGCCCGTGTGTTGGACCCAGTGATTGAGACCACGGTTTCCAAAACCGTCTGTCCCATTGCGTTCCGGACGCCCAAAAACCCCTACCTGTCAGTTCTTGCACGATTCGGTGGAGGATTTTCAGAGTTATAGATCTCTGTGTATTCGATTTCGTCTCTCTGTTATGCATTTTTTCATTCTAAGGTTTTGAAACCTTAGATTTATGCCACATGGCAGTGGATAAGTGTTGACTCCCATTTCTCACTCATCGGTTGGGATTTTGGAGTTCTGGCAGAAGAGAGATATTTGTAGATTTTCCTGCTGAGTCCGATTATGCAATGGCGCCCATGTTTTGAAGCATCTCAGGTTCTATTTTCAGTAGCGCTCATTACCGTGGGACTATGATTTCTTGAGCATACCTTATGCAGATCACTCTGGTTGCAGTTTGAGCAGTGTGCGCTCATTCGTGGTGTGCATTGGGTTGCAGTGGATGATTTATAGGCCATTTGGATGCATTGCGGTCCTTATTGGACGTGCTGATAGGCCCAAATTGCCTTGTGGGATGCTATTTTTTATGGACGCTTTGCACATGGATGCTATTTTATGCTGAGGGATAGCTTTGACACATTGCTGGTGATGCACTGATAGTGCTATGCTCTCTTGGATGAGATATAATTGATGCATATGCCAGTGGACGGTGTTTATGCTTGAGTCATTTGGCACTTATTGGCAGTTTCTTTTGGGCCAGATTTGCTCATATGGATGCATAGTATATGCACATGAGTCAGATGCATCTTTTGATGCTTTGAGCTTCGAGTTTTGGTGATATTTCACTCTATTGTGGCATACACATTTGGGTGCACCTAGTATTTGGTGTGATTCTCTCTTGCAGGCACTAGCATTTGGGATTTTGTTTCATTTGCATCATGGCATCCTCTTCCACATCTGAAAAGGAGTTTTTCAGCATTAAAAAGTTTGATGGGACAAACTTTTCTTTGTGGAAAGAACAAATAAGGGATGTGCTTATTCAAAAGAAGCAGATTAAACCCTTGGCAGGGATTGAAGCTAAGCCTGCGGATATGTCTGAGGATGATTGGAATGAGTTGGATGCATTAGCAAAGTCTACTATTAGACTTCATCTTGCAGAGTCAGTTTATTTCACAGTAGTAAATGAGTTGACTACGGAAGATTTGTGGAAGAAACTGTGTGCCACTTATGAGAAGGAAACTGCCTCTAATAAAGTTTACCTCATGAAGAGGTTGTTTGAGCTGCAAATGAAGGAAGGGGTCTCCATTGCTTCTCACTTGAATGAATTCAATATTATTTTCAGCCAGCTTTAGGCTCAGAAACTGAATTTTGATGCGGAGACTAAGGCAATATTTCTCTTATGTTCATTGCCATCCTCATGGGATACCTTCCGTACAGCTGTCAGTAACTCTGCACCTGGTGGAGTACTGAAATTTGATGATGTTGTGGGTATCTTGTTGGCCGAGGAGATTAGATGGAAGTCTATGGATGGCAACAAGCAGGATGCAGCCTTAAATGTGCAAAGGGGCAGATCACAGTTCAGGGGGAAGTCCCAAGAAAGAGTGAAGTCACGTAGCAAATCCAGAGCACGGAACATTGAGTGTTACCATTGTGGCAAGAAGGGCCATATGAAAAAGGATTGCTACAAGCTGAAAAGAGAGCAAAAGGATAAGAAAAAGAATGCAAATTGGGGTGCAAATCAAAAGGAAGAGAGTCCAAGGGAGGACAAAGGAAAAGTGAAGATCGAGGAGATCAATGCAGTCACACATGATAGTGACAATGATGTTCTCTTCATGTCTACTTTATCTGCAGAGTTGCTTTACCACTTCAGATGATGCATATTCCCAGGATTGGATTTTGGATTCTGGTGCTTCATTCCATGTTACTCCCCATAGCGAATGGTTCTCCACTTATGATAGTGGAAAGATAGGTTGTGTGCATCTTGGAAATGACTATGCATGTGACATAGTGGGAGCAGGTGACATAAAGTTTTCTTTTGCAAATGGGTCTGCATTTGTTTTGAAACATGTGAGACATGTGCCTAAGCTGACCAAGAGTCTTATTTCAGTGGGTCAGCTAGATGATGCTGGTTTTCACACCACTTTTGGCTTTCAAAGTTGGAAAATTCAAAAGGGCTCTATGCTTTTGGCCAGGGGTGCCAAGTGTGGGACTTTGTATCCCTTACATGTATCAGGGGTATTTGATCATGTTGTTGCAATAACCGAGCAGCCAAGCACTTCTTTGTGGCATTGTAGGTTGGGGCACATGAGCCAAAATGGAATGAAACTCTTATGCCGTTTGAGTTATGTACCGCGTTTGAGTTTCTCTGATTTTGAATTTTGTGAGCATTGTCTCTATGGGAAGCAGACTAAATCAGCCCATAAAAGAAGGGGAAAGAAAGAGTTTGAAAAGCTTGATTTAGTGCATTCAGATGTATGCGGTCCCATGCCTACACGGTCATTAGGTGGGGCTGATTACTATGTGACATTCATTGATGATGCAACTAGGAAAGTGTGGGCTTATGCTATAGCTCGAAAGAGTGATGTGTTCCAGGTATTTCAGAAATGGCTGGCCTTGGTTGAGAATCAGTCAGGTAGAACGCTTAAATGCCTACAGACTGACAATGGTGGAGAGTATCTCTCTCATGACTTTCAGCATTTCTGTGATACACGTGGGATTAAGAGGGAGCTCACATCCCCTCGTACTCCAGAGCAAAATCCAGTTGCAGAAAATATGAACCGTACCATTCAAGAAAGTTTGCAATGCATGCTTTCCAATGTAAGTCTTTCTGGTGGTTTTTGGGCTGAGGCAATGAAGACTGCAGTGCATGTGATCAATAGATCACCTAGTAAGAGTTTGGACGGTGGTATTCCTGAAGAGGCATGGAGCAGCAAGAAGCCCTCTTACTCTCATTTGCGTATATTTGGGTGTGAGGCATATGCACATGTGCCAAAAGAGCTTCGAAAGAAGCTAGATCCTAAGTCTAGGAAATGCATCTTTCTGGGTTATGGTGAAAGTGGAGAGATGGGCTATCGTCTCTGGGATCCAGAAGCAAAGAAGATCATACGCAGCCATGATGTGGTCTTCAATGAGAAGAAGATGCATAAGGCACCCATGAGGGATGTGGAAATGAGGAGAATCACTTTCCAGGATGTGAATCCACCTGCCTATGTTGATAGACAGCAAGCTGTCCATGCACCAAATGTGCAAGAAATGGTACCACCAAGTACTCCCACAGGTATACAATCAAGGGTAGATGATGGATCATCTATTGGTGGAAATGATGAGCCAAATGTGGCTGATATGCAAATGGGACAGCAAGCTAAAATGCCCTTGAGAAGATCATCTAGAGTGTCTAGACCGCCTGATAGGTTTGTTCCAGGGGTAGACTATGTGATGCTTACTGATTGCGGGGAGCCTTCTTGCTACAAAGAGGCTATGATGCGTGAGGATCAACGCAAGTGGGAGTATGCTATGCAATCAGAGATGAGTTCACTTATGAAGAATAAGACTTGGGACTTGGTTTCTTTGCCACATGGAAAGAAAGCATTGCCATGTAAATGGGTCTACAAAATGAAGGTCACAGGTGATGATGTGCCTAGGTACAAGGCCTGTTTGGTTGCTAAAGGGTTCAAGCAAGAGAAGGGTGTGGACTTTGATGAGATATTCTCTCCAGTTGTGAAGATGACCACACTTAGATGCATGCTTGGACTAGTGGCAGCAACAAAGGATATGGAGCTTATGCAAATGGATGTCAAGACAGCTTTCTTGCATGGGGATTTGCATGAGGAAATTTACATGGTGCAGCCGGAAGGCTTTGAAGAAAAGGGCAAAGAGCATTTAGTTTGCAAGCTGAAAAAGAGTCTCTATGGTCTTAAGCAAGCACCTAGAGAATGGTATCAGAAGTTTGATGCTTTCATTCGGTCCCAGGGTTTTAGAAGGAGTGATATTGATCACTGCCTCTACACTAAAAGGGCTAAGGATAATAGCCTGATAATCTTGGCACTATATGTGGATGATATGCTATTGGCTAGCAAGAATACTTATGAGCTAGATGCATTAAAGGCCAAGTTGCATGAGGCCTTTGATATGAAGGATTTGGGATTTGCAGGTCATATTCTTGGTATGCGCATCACGCTTGATCAGAGTAGGAAACTCCTTTGGCTTTCACAAAAAGAGTATGTTACAAAAGTATTGCAGCGTTTCAATATGGAGGGGGGGAAGGCAATGAGTACTCCATTGCCTCCATATGTGAAACTGAGTCATACAGATAGTCCCAAATCAGATGAGGAGAGGGCCATGATGGCCAAGGTTCCTTATGCATCAGTGGTTGGGAGTCTTATGTATGCTATGATAGCTACTAGACCAGACATTGCATTTGCAGTGGGAGTTGTTAGCCGGTATATGGCTAATCCAAGAAAGAGGCATTGGGAGGCAGTTAAGTGCATCATGAGGTACATGAAGGGTACCAAGGAGATGTGCATTTGCTTTGGTAAAGGAGACATGCGTGTACTTGGGTACACAGATTCAGACTATGCAGGGCATGTGGATAGTAGGAGATCCACTTCTGGTTATGTGTTCACCTTTGCAGGTGGTGCAGTGTCGTGGATGTCTCGTGCACAGAAGTGTGTTGCTTTGTCTACCACAGAGGCTGAGTATGTTGCAGCCACAGAGGGTTGCAAGGAGGCTATATGGCTTGATCGGCTAGTGGGAGATTTGGGGATTCATACAGGTGTACCGACATTGCATAGTGATTCCATGAGTGCTATTCAGCTAGCACGGAATCCGGTCTTTCATGCAAAGACCAAACACATATAGGTCAGGTACCATTTCATCAGGGAGGTACTTGAGGACAAGCGCATAGAGCTTGTCAAGGTTCATACAGATGATAACCCTGCAGATATGCTGACGAAGAGTCTACCTAGTCAGTGGTTTGAGTATTGTCGTGTATTGATGGGCATTGGATAGTATGCTCACTAGTTGTTCTCTCTTAAAGGCACATTGTCCTTTAAGTGGGAGGTTGTGGGGGTTAAAGGTCACTGTGCCTTAACCCCAGTTATGTACAATACTCAAACACATATATAAATGAATGAAAAAGAAGATTAGGGTGGTTCTGCACCCACCAAAACTTGTGTGGCTCTCTGTCTCTCTCTCTCCTTCTTCCGTTCTTGCTTCCGTTGAGAGCACTCTCAGATGGGGGCCATGTGTGGCTTGATGGTTGGACGGCTTTAGATAGAGTTGGCACACCGCCAACTAGGCTACATGCAAGTGCGAGAAGGCATCCCATGACTGACCGCACTGAGGGTAGATGGAGCATTTCCCGGGGTAGCCCACTCTTGGGTTGCGGGGCTCGTTTGGAGCCTCAGATGATCCCAGATGGCTCTGGGCCGAACGGTGACCATAGGTTAGTTGCTCTGTTTTGCGCACCAGTTCTATCGTGTGGTCGGTGGCCTACTTTGGGATCGACGACTCCCAGTCGACCATTTTGGGCGGACTGGGTCGGTCGCCCAATTGTCTCTAATCGACTACTTGTGGTGGCTATATAAGACCACGCCCATGAAGCCCATTTCATCACTGGCTATAGCAACCCTGATTCCTTAGCATCCAGCCTCCATCTTCTACTGTTTCCAGCTCACCATCGAAGCTTCTTTCATAGGAGCGCACGGTTGGGAGGCAGCGCCATCTATTGTATCAGTTCTACAGTAATCAAATTTTTTATTCTCCATACTATCTGTTTTCTCTCTTGCGTACAAGATCCTGTTATCTGTTGAGCACAGACGTTGTATTGTTTTCTTACACATGCCACTAACATGCTTTATCCAAAAAGTCAAAAAAATCATCCCTCTCATCTTGCTTTATATCATCATAAAATGCATTACTGAACTATTTCACAATCTGATGTAGATTCTTGCATAGATACAACATAGAATACTTCTAGAGTACATCTTGACAATATTACATCTTCTGAATGTATTTCATCTCCATTTGGTTGAATGGATGTTTCTTTATCTATTCATCTTTTAGGGTGTTTCATTTAGCCTAAAAATAACGTTAGCTACAAGAGATAAGAAACACACACTAAAGACTCATAAGAGAACTCTCTAATCTAACAAGCACACAGTCACAACTACAATGCCACTCGACAACAAAGGCAACAACTATTATAGTGGTAGCAAGTAACAAAATACACAATGACTCCAAATGCCAGGGAAGAAAACACAAAGAGTCAACGCAAGAACTTCAAAAAGCAAAGATAAAAAAGGGAAAAAGAAAAACAGATGAACAAATAGCTAGTTACACTTGACAATGTCTTATTCAATGAACACTGTGTTTGAGTTTCCAACTATCTATACAAAGCCGGTGATTATTTGTTTGATTCGATTTCACATTTCATAGGAGGGAGCCTTACACCCATGAGTTTATGGTATATGATGGTTAATCATTTCATGCAAAAGGTCCAACAAGAAGATAACATTGCACTATTTGTTTTTTGTCTTCTCATGCACCAGACTTCTTACACAACCTCCACAACATTCGGTCACCGACTGAATATTTATACCGAATGGCTCTACCTACTAGAGAGGGTGGCTTATGGAGGCCTATTATTGTTTGGTCTTGACTTTACTCTCATTACATAATAACACATGGTAGCCATTTTCAAACACCTTCTTTGCAAATAGCATACGATGATAGGCCTAGAAGTATATCACACTTTGAACCAATTGTACCTATCATTTGTGAAAATTTAAGTACAAGAAACTCTGGATCCACTATCAACATAGTCACTGTAACTCAATTTGAAACCATTGTTGAGATGGATTAATATATATGTATTGATCTCTCTCTAACTGATCACATTTTTAATATCACATTGATCTATGTATTGATCACACTGTAACTCAATTCTTTTTTTGTCTATGTATTGATCACATTCGGGTTAGTTGTCCTTTGCTTGCCTCACAAGCTAGCTTCTCTTTGTTTTGGTTTGGCATTGTCTTCTTTTCACTGATCCTCACCATGGTAACATGCAGCTCGCTATGGCTTGCAAGAGAAGCAAATAGAGGCTGTGAGATAGGAAAACCAAAAAGCTTGGTCAAGGCGCAAGGAACAGATTGCAGGTTGAGGACAGAAACAACACGGTATCAAAATAGCAATGGAAGACACTTTTGCAACGTTTGCGAAGGGAGAAACAATTAGAAGAAAAAAGACTCCTTGTAGAGCAGTAGTAAGAAGCAGTTGCAAATGCATGCATTTGATCATTGCCATCAAAGAAAAGAACATGATCTATGATGTCATGATTGGTGGTAGCATTCAAGGAAGCAACATCAAGCCATTCAGGTGAATACCAGTCTCGAGTCTTCACAAGATTTAGCATGCACCCTAAAGGTCATAGAGTGACAACCCTACCAACACCTCAGGAGATGCACGTAGAGCGGAAGCAATGCTCGATCATCCCAATCTGAGTAGTCTATGGGCTTCAATAGAATGCAAGAAAAGGAGAGGCAACCTAAGTGCGGAAGTCATTGCAATAGTGGTGACATTTTGGCATGAAAATATGAGAGTTGCCTAAACTATCCCAATGGTTGTTTGTGATTGAGATTTGGGATAGTTTACTTGTTTCATTTCTTGATACAACGTAGGTCAGTGGTTGCCTAAACTAGCCCAGTGGTTGTTTATAATTGAGCTTTGGGATAGTTTACTAGGTTGGCTTGGACCTAATGTGATTGTCCTAAACCAGCCCAGTGGGTGGAATATCATGCAACCGTGGCTGGTTTAACTCAAACACCAGAAGCCGGCTGGCTTGGACTTAATGTGATTGTCCCTGGTGGTTGGAACATCATGCAACCATGGTTGGTTCAACTCAAACACCAGTTGTGTGATTGTCATGAACTAGTGTGATTTAACAGAAAGTAACATCAATATATTTCACAACAGAATAGCAATATATTGTCATTTTACTAAACCAACCTAGTGGTTTGAATGTCATGCAAGTGTGGCTGGTTCAGCTCAAACACCAGTGTGGTTGAATAGACATTAGTAGTTGACTAGCTCGGTGGTTGAAATTACTGCGTTTCCTACTATTTGGGTCATATACCACTTAATGTCTAGACCGGGATGGCTTGGACTTAATTGGTTGTGATTGTCCTAAGCTAGCCTGGTGCTGTTTCAAGTCAAAGAGTAGTATTTGTTATTTTCTAATTATGAAATTCAAAAATGAAAATCAATATACTTGTTATTATCTAATAATGACCGTTAGGCTAAACCAGCCCGGTAGTTGAAATAGTGACTGTTCTAAACTAGCCCGGTGGTTGAAATTGTGATCGTGTCCTAAACCAGCCCGATGGTGGAAATTGTGACTATCCTAAACCAACACGGTGGTTGAAAATTTTTTAGTGCAAAAAGGGGGGCTTGCATGTTGGGTCAGCAGGTTCGGATTGTATCTCAATTTAATGGATCAGAATCCTGACATTTCAATTGGGTAGAGGAGCTTTGAGCAGTGGAAGCCTTGGTACATCAGGAAACTCAAAGATATGAATGCTTGTTGTTGCCAATTTTCCAAACACACATAGGATTTGACTTGTGCAGTCAAGCTATTAATGACTTGAGATCTGGTTCTATTGGAGCATTGCTCCATGGGGATCTCCCCGATGAATGTGCAATCTGTAGGCCACCTGGATCCTCATTATGTGTCGCAAGAAAGGCCACCTGGATACTCATCATGTGTCCCAAACAACCACCGTGCTTGTTTTTGTAAATCTCAAATGATAGATGAACCCCACGCTTGTTTTTAGTATATCCCAAACAACCACTGTGCTTGTTTTTAGTCATCTGATCGCACGTCATGGGATCCAATTGCATTCTCCTTGGTTGCACACAAGGAAAATAGCTCCCACAAATAGGCTGGTTCTCTTTAACTATTGTTAGATTTCAACCACCAGGTTGGTGAAATATTAGAAAATGCATTTGTTTATGGTGTCCCCTTTAGGTTGGTTCTCTTTAACTATTGTCAAATTTCAACCACCGCGCTGTTGTGACCACATATCCACGGGTGATCACAAATCCTAAACGAATGAATTGCATGCCATTCATCTTGTAATAATAGAAACAAACCATGGTCCTAGTGGCAATTAATATCCTAGTGTTGTGCAACTGACCACTACACTGGCGACCACTTATCTTGTACTACCGCCTTGCTATCCTAAAATGGATTGTATTGTTGTAAAGTGCTATACTAAAACAGAGCCCTTTAGGCTAGGTCACTTTATCTATTATCAAAATTTAGCCACTGGGCTGGTGACCATAAATCCTAAATTAATTGCAAGCTATAGAATCGTACTGTGTACTTCAATGGAAATGAATAGAAGTTTATGAAAATCACAATCAATCTCACTCTAAAATTATTCTAGGATAACTAGACCTAAGATCTGATACCATAAGAAAACATGCATGCCTCAGGATCTATGGAGCACTCTAAGGTGGATGGAACCTATGTGGAAACATAATGAAGAGAGTGCTCATGACATGTACCTCAAGTCAATTAGGTTCCAAGGTAGATTAGCTTGGACTGATAAACAAAATCTTAAGTGTATGTGCATTTCTCTATTCAACAATACATGATAGGTCTCTTACATAGAGAGAGCCCTTACAATAGTTAACACTTGTGGAATCCTCTGATCCACATGTCTCCATGTGGATATCCTTGATCGACATCTCCACATCATGTAGTCCACATCTTAGGGTGGATACTTTAATTCTTTCCTATACCATACCTTAGCCTTTAATCTATGTGCACATGGCACCATATCTCAACAAATGTATCATTTCTTATGTATCTTGTCAATAAGTATCACATAACTACTAGTAATCAACACCATGGGCATTGGTTTTGAAGGCATGCAATGGAAAGAAGTGAACAAGCTTGTCTCGAAACAAAAGCTTTAACAATCTAGCCCTTAGAGGCCGATGAAGAGGAAGTCTCAGGTAGCTAGGCGAGGAGACATATAAGAACAATAGAGGGAGATGGAAGCACCCCAACCCAAGCTTTGGACCAGCATAGGAAAGGGAAGATAACAAATTGTTGAGTTAAAAGGATTCGATAAAATGCCAGGCATATATATATATATATTGAGGTATATGGAAATGCGCCACACCATAATGAAGTGGTGATGTACTTTGCAAACTTCTTCTATGCGCACTTCATTAAGGGTATCCAAGTGGACTTCTCATCTTTTAATTACAAGCGTATGCATGGTCGTACTAAAGTGACAATCACCCAGTCACAATTGTCCAGGGCATTGGAGGGTGCACATGGACCACTGGAGCAATAAGTGGCATAGCTCCATGAAGAGAATGTAGCCTAGTTTGAGCAAGTCCAACATCTAGAAACCAAAAGACCGCAAACCAAGCCAGAGCTACAAAATGAGATTATAGATCTACATGCCCAACTGAAGAGCCTGGAGGACCTCAACAAAAGGTTGAGCCAAGAGGCCCACGATGCATGTGTAGCACTAATTAGAGATGTGAGCATGGAGGCACAGTTAGTTGTTTGTTGGCATCAATCTTCTCAACCATATGCCATGCAACCCCTTCCCTCTAATAGCCCAGACAATTGTTTGTGCCCAATATGCTAGAGTTTGTTTGATAACTCAACTGTCTTATGCTCTGCCTTAATGGAGATTACTTTGCAAGGTGCATGCCGAATAGCCATCCTAGATGGAGATGAGATGGATGGCTAGCTTAATGGTAGAAAATTGAAAAGATACTATGTTCCCCTCACTCTACAGACCCTCCAGGCCATACACAGGGAAAATAAGCTCAAAGTCAACGTAGTCTAGATGAAATGCCAGGCCATCCAAGAAGCCAAGATACATAATGCTACAATCAGACAACAAAAACCAATGGCTTTGTTTAAGGAAGCAATAGAACACCTAGGCCCAATTGATGAACTAACGGTAGATCCAGCTAGGTTGAGTGTCCTATTATAGGGCCTGAGTACAAGCATTGAGGCACTCATGGATCCGAGAGCGTGCCATAACTTCATCTCTCGTGAGGTATGGGAAGTGCTAAAGGTACCCCTAACCCTTAATGTTGCTTCAATTTGGGTTATCAATGGTCAAATCTTAAGTACATTGGGGTATGTGGACTTGAAACTAATTATTGTCCACTGCTAGGTGGTAGAGATTCATTTTGATGGTCTTCCCACTAAGATGACTGACAAACTGATGATCCTGGGTAGGACCTGGTGCTATGCCATAAATTGCCAAATCAAGTGGAGAGCGAGAACCGCCACTCTCAAGTATGATGGGACAACTTCTGTAATTTTGCTCTATAAAGACCACTTCACTTCTCCTATAGTACAACCACCTTCAAGAGGCAAGGAGATTTTAAAGGAAGGCAATTCCAATGCTCTAGAATCCTCCAACGCCCCTTGCTTCGATTCCCATAAGGAAATCCATCCCAATGCCGATCAAAGTCCTAGCCCTAATTGTGATAGTGGCAAACCTTTGCTGCAAACTACTCTCTTGCCTCTACTTTCTTGCCTAATACTATGAGCATGATCCAAAGATTTTGTGAACAATGGTGCACGAGGCCATCCTCCTTCATGCACAATGCTACTCTGAAAGAGGACAACCACCTTGGAAGACCAAAGCTGTGGAAGGGTTTCCGACCCCTCCTCACCCCATGCCAACATGGGAAATTCCATCAAAAAGTAGGGTCTTACAATGCCAATTGCTTCGCCAACAAAGACAAATTCCAACAATCCACGGGCAGAAGTTTCACAAGCGTTGGGTTGTGACAAATCCTAAAATCCCCAGGCTACTATCAAGGTGAGCGATATGTTTGGGTTCCAAATATTAAAACAACAAAGAATACATAGCCGCAACTCAATGGGATTCATAAGCTAGTAACACAAGGACCTGCATCAACTCTTGAGGTAGTCCCACAAGAACTTACCCTCGAGCCTAGCACAACCGACCATTCTGCGAGCCCAAAGAATATCATGATTCCACGTATAGTGTGTTGAGATATCGAGCTCCACTCGCGATATGCCAGGGTGACCGTTGTGCATTTATGTCACCGACTTGTTAGCTACAGATGCGGTTGGTACACCGCCCACGAATGGATGACAGCTATCCTTATCTACACTAGTTCGTGGCTTAGTTAGTATGCCACCTTAGTTAGTTGAGTTTGGTTTGAGACCCACATATAGGGTTCTTCTATTTCTTTGTACTAGAGTTCTTTTGGCTTTCACAACTAAGAAGAGGAAAACTGTTTTTAGCCTCCACCTTTGTGTGTATTCCCCCATTGTGTATGTGAGAAAGCTGCAAGTGAGACTCCTTCCCTCTCTCCCACTATCTTCACATGGTATCAGAGCCTTGTTCGTGGTAAGGAGCTCAAGAAAGCAAACCAAGTTCGCAGTGTCCTAGTAAGAGGACTAGTGTTTCTTTCCTTTTTCGAGTTTGGGAGCAAATCTCTGCAGGTAGCATAGCCGGAAGTGCAAGAGTGCACTGTCTTAGATTGAGACGGCCTTCGTGGTGTGACTTTATTTTTTTGATTCGAGGTCATTTCGGGGTCCGTTTTGGAGGCAGAACTTCTCCACAGGCACTCAGAAAAAGGCCCTGTTTTTGCTGTGCGACCACTGTTCTGCAGGTCGGTGAAAAGTTGCCGCAGAAATTGCATCGTATGCCTGTGCACAGAGATATTGGGAGTTGCAAAATCATCCTTATTGCCTGTTGATGCAAAATCGTCACTAGGAAGTGACTGTGTGGTCAAAAACCACTTTCGTCAGGTTTGCAGATTTGCCCTTATGAGGTAGAAGCTGTGTTTTTTGCAGTGACAGAATATTTTGCAGTGTTCTATAATGGCATCTGATTCTCTTTCACACATTGTCATTGAAAAGCTTGACAAGAACAACTTCCAAGCATGGAAGTTTAGAATGACGAATTTCCTTATGGGAAAAGGCTACTGGAAGTTCATTATAGGAAATGAAGAAGAACCAGTTCTTCCTAATGTTCCCAATCAACAAGAAATGCAGGCATTTAAAGGATGGCATGAGAGAGCCAAAAAAGTTATGTACTGGCTGTCTATCAGTATTTCAGATTTAATGATTGTGCATATTCAGGATGCAAGTACGCCAAAGGTGGCATGGGATACTTTGGCTAAAATGTACAGCACAAATACGCAGGCCAGGAAAATGCAGCTCAAGCAGGAGCTGCACAATGTGCAAAGAGAAAATATGAGCATCAATGACTACCACATGAAGGTGAAGAAAATTGCGGATGCACTTGCTTCCATTGGGTCGCCAGTGGATGATGACGATTTAGTTTCTGTGACCTTGAATGGTCTAGGAAAGGATTATGCACAGTTCCGGACATCCATTGCCGTCCGTGAAAAATTTCCTGATTTTGAGGAGTTGATTGCTCTTCTAATTTCTGAAGAGTAGAGAAATGGTGGTGCATCTTCTTCAGGAGGAACCTCAAAAGAAACTGTCTTCTACTCAAATGCTGGAAGGGGTAGAGGCAGAGGTAGAGGAGGCCGATCTGGAGGCTGTGGTAGAAATCGGAATATGCAGCAAACTCAAGAAAACCAGTCCTATGCAGGGGGACATGGTAACTCTAGAGGCAGGGGGAGCCAAAGAGGTCGTGGTGGATGGCAGGGAGGCCAAAATGCAAACAGCAATGTTGAATGCTACTACTGTGGTAAAATGGGGCATATGGCTAAAGACTGCTACAAAAAGCAGAATGACATTATGAATGGAAAATTGCAGCAAGGCAATTATGCATCCTCTAGTAGACAGGGTGATGACAGAAATGAACATTTGTTTATGGTACAGCATATGACAAATTCTGTGACAAGTGTAGAAGAAAGCAATGATGTGTGGTATGTTGACTCAGGTGCATCAAACCACATGACAGGTCATGCTGAATGGATGCAGGATGCAAGGAAAATGGAAAAACTAGGATTTGTGGAGACTGGTGATGATACTGCACATCCTATTGTGCAGATTGGCAAAATTCCTTTGTCTATGCAGGATGGGAAAAAGAAATACTTGTCTGATGTGTTTCATGTCCCGAACATCACCAAGAACCTGGTTTCTGTTGGTCAAATGGTTGAGCAGGGCTTGCAGGTCAGATTCAACCCTCATGGATGTTTTGTTGAGGATATGAAAAATAATGGTCGCTTGATAGCAAAAGGAAAGAAGAAAGGCAGGATGTTTACACTGGATGCGGACATGCCTGAATTGAGTGCAGCAATGTTTGCACATGGGACCGGTGTAGTTGCAGATATTGATATCTGGCATAAACGCATTGGTCAT
Source organism: Dipteris shenzhenensis (assembly GCF_047967505.1). Taxonomy (NCBI): domain Eukaryota; kingdom Viridiplantae; phylum Streptophyta; class Polypodiopsida; order Gleicheniales; family Dipteridaceae; genus Dipteris; species Dipteris shenzhenensis. Next base: position 25,136,023 of record NC_141596.1, read on the forward strand.
GTTAATGTACAACGACTTAAATCAATGCAGGCCCAAAATATTGTTGCAGGATTGCCTAAATTCAAGGTTGCAGAAATGCATAAGGTGTGTGAAGCCTGTCAATTTGGAAAACAGGCAAGGAAACCATTTCCTAAGCATGTTCAAGAGAGTAAAAAGCCATTGGAATTAATCCACTCTGATGTGTGGACTACTAAAGCTGCATGAGGCTGTCACTATTTTGTCACATTTATTGATGACTTCAGTAGAAAACTTTGGGTGTATTTTATGAAAAAGAAAAGTGAAGTGTTTGGGCACTTCAAAGCTTTTAAAGCTATGGTTGAAAAAGAAACAGGCCTGCAAATAAAATGCCTAAGGTCAGATGGAGGGGGAGAGTACCTCTCAAATGAGTTTGCAAGGTTCCTGTAGGAGCATGGCATAAAGCAGCAATATTCATGCAGTCATACCCCACAGCAAAATGGAATTGCAGAAAGGAAAAATAGGCATATTGGAGAGGTATCTCGGGCCATGCTAAATGAAAAAGATCTACCAGATTATTATTGGGCTGAAGCAGTTGCTACAACAGTTTATATAATGAACAAGACTCCCACTGCAGCAATACATGGCATGACGCCAGAGGAGATGTATACTGGTAGGAAACCAGACATTTCTCATTTGAAAATTTTTGGTTGCATTGCCTATGTTCATGTGCCAGATGAGTTGAGGTCCAAGTTGGATCCAAAGGCTGAGAAGTGCATCTTTATTGGTTATTCTCTGCAGTAGAAAGGGTATAGATGCTATAACCCTTCTACACGTAAGTTCACAGTGAGCAGAGATGTTGTTTTTAATGAGATGAGCAGCTGGTATAAACCAGTAAATGTGATGATTGATGTAGATGCACAAAATGGTAATGCTGCACAAAATTCACAGTAGCAATCACAAAATATCAGTGGACCTGCAGTGTCCTCTAGCAGTGTTCACATACTTCGCCATGGACAGGTAGATTGAGATCAGGAGAATCTCCTCAAAGCAATGCAGATAGTGGTACGCAGGTATCACAAAAAGGAAAAGAGAAGGTAGATCAGCCCATGTTTGATGTGAATGCAGGTCACTCTTATGTGGATGGTGAATCCAGTGGCTCCGAGCAGAGCATTGATGATGAGTTGGGTATTCCTTCTATTGTTACACCTGGAGTAAGGAAGACCAGGGATGTTTTGAGAGCACCTAGAAGTGAGCCTATTTTGTGCAGGTCTACCAGGGTTAGGTATCCTGTGGATAGGCTGAAATATGATGGATTTACAGCCATTCACTATGCCTATATGGTCAAAGTGATACAGGAACCAGAACCCACTTCTTTTGAGCAAGCCATGGGAAATGAAAAATGGGAGAAAGCCATGGATGAAGAAATGGATGCCTTGGATGCAAATGCTACATGGGAATTGGTGCCTTTGCCTAAAGACAAGAATGCAATTGGCTGTAAGTGGGTTTATAAGATTAAGCACAATGCAGATGGTTCTGTGAATAGATATAAGGCAAGATTAGTTGTCAAGGGGTATGCACAGACATATGGCATTGATTATGAAGAAACTTTCAGCCCGGTTGCAAGGATGGCAACCATAATAGTAGCCATTGCTATGGCTGCATCAAAGGGATGGTCTTTACATCAGATGGATGTAAAGACTGCCTTCTTGCATGGTGATTTGCAAGAAGAGGTCTTTATGGAGCAGCTTGCAGGTTATGTTCATGCTATTCATCCTGAGTTTGTTTGCAGGTTGAAGAAAGCCTTGTATGGCTTGAAGCAAGCACCTAGAGCATGGTCTGACAAGATAGGACAGTATCTTGTCACTGTTGGCTTTCAAATTTTCAAGGCAGATTTCTCACTCTATGTGAGAAAAACAGAGAAAGGGATTATGCTGCTTGTCATTTATGTTGATGATTTGATCATCACAGGTGATAGTGATGAAGATATCCTTCATGTGAAAATGCTATTGAGGCAGAAGTTTGAGATGAAGGATTTGGGAGAGCTGCGTTATTTCTTGGGCATTGAGGTGATTAGATCACCAAGTGGGATACAGCTCTTGCAGAGGCAGTATGGACTGGACATGTTGTCCAAATATGGGATGACAAGCTGTAAGCCTATTTCAGTTCCTTTGGAGCAGAATGTGAAGCTGAGCGCAGATGCAGGTGAGCTTCTGGAAGACCCTACTATGTACAGATGCATAGTAGGAAGTTTGATTTACATGACTATTACCAGGCCAGATTTGCGCTATGCTGTTGGGTTGGTAAGTCAGTTTATGCAGGCTCCAAGGAAACCGCATTTGGATGCGGCTAGACGCATACTCAGGTATGTGAAGTCCACATTGCAGTATGGACTATTTTATGAGGCTGGGGTTCAGATACAGTTGCATGGATACACTGATGCTGATTGGGCTGGTAGTATTTCTGATAGACGATCTACCAGTGGATATGTGTTCTCTTTTGGGAATGCTGCAGTCACTTGGAGCAGCAAGAAACAGCCTACAGTTGCCTTATCGAGCACAGAGGCTGAGTACAGGGGTGCAGCAATGGCTGCATGTGAGGTACCTTGGTTGCATAAGCTACTTTATGATATGCATCAGTCTACAGATGGGCCAGTTGTCATTTATTGTGACAACATGAGCAGTATACACTTGGCAAATAACCTAGTCTATCATGCTAGAACAAAGCACATTGAGGTGCATTATCACTATGTGCAGGAGAAGGTTTTACTAGGTCTTATTGATCTAGTTTATGTCAGCACAGAGGATCAGGTAGCTAACATATTCACGAAGGCATTGGGCACAGAGAAGCTGCGCAAGTTCAGAGACCTGCTTGGTGTGCAGGAATTGGGATTGAGCTCGAGGGGGAGTGTTGAGATATCAAGCTCCACTCGCGATATGCCAGGGTCACCGTTGTGCATTTATGTCACCGACTTGTTAGCTACAGATGCGGTTGGTACACCGCCCACGAATAATAGCTGGATGACAGCTATCCTTATCTACACTAGTTCGTGGCTCAGTTAGTATGCCACCTTAGTTAGTTAAGTTTGGTTTGAGACCCACATATAGGGTTCTTCTATTTCTTTGTACTAGAGTTCTTTTGGCTTTCACAACTAAGAAGAGGAAAACTGTTTTCAGCCTCCACCTTTGTGTGTATTCCCCCATTGTGTATGTGAGAAAGCTGCAAGTGAGACTCCTTCCCTCTCTCCCACTATCTTCACATAGTGCAACTAAAGGTCATTGAGTGAGCAACACAAGAACCGACCCTAAAAGTGGGTAGTTACACAAGAATCTTCCTCCAAGCCCATGCAAACACCATCGAAAGTCACCAAACTTAGGGTAGCACTTGCGTTATTGCCTAGACCTACTCCTCCTCTCAAATTAAAGGTTGCAGTACCACAAGAACCTGTCCTTGCTTCGAGTACAGCCACACAAGAACCCATGCTTCCTGTTCCGAGAGAGGTCCATCAAAGTGAATGCCGCAACGTTGATACACACTTGACATGTAGGATGATGTACAAATTCAACACATGCTCTACCTGGCTGATGATGAGGTATGATGTTGTTCAGCATTCAAATCCACTGCATCCCACATAATTGACCCTCCCTTTAGGTGCACAATCATCAAGTCTAGATCTAGGTGAGTCTGTATGGTAGGCATATCACCCACATGCACTAGCAACTCACAAGTCCTTGGTATTCACAATGCACCCACCCACATTCACGGTTAGCATTAGGTGAATACGGCCGATACATTTTTTGCATCCTTACACAATGACCTCACGAGGCTATGCATCCCTAAGTCTGTCGCACGCTATTTCCTCTGGGTAGTACCCTTATCATCAGAAGGCTATGATGAAGAATTTTATTGGGATCTAGAAATAGAAGCGAATAATGCCACATTAGAAGGTCAAATCTTTGATGATAACACGGCCATCCTTCATGAATTAATAGTAGAATGTCCCAAGTTATACCCTCTAGCAAAAATAAGTAGCAAGAAGTCAAGGAAGAAGAAAGAGGGTGTGCAATGCCAAAAGGCTAAGGTGTAGCAATTCAACAAGTTTGAAATGATGCAATCTAGAGTGGTAAAACTATACTAAACCAAGCCCACCCAAGTACAGAAGCCACCAAAATTATAATGGGACCCAAAGGGCCTTGAGGGTGTATGCACGGCAGAGGAACCCCTTTGAGAACAAATGCCCATTGATAACCCAACACTAGTCTCCCAAAGCAAGAAGTTTTGTACATTCAAACCTAACGTGTGGATAAAGACTGAGTGGGATAGTACACATAAAAAAGAAAAGCAAGTGGGCATCAATTCAATAGATGAAGGATCCTCTACAGCAAGTAGTACCATGAATAGTTAGGCTAGCACCTCAAAATGCTATGAAATCTTTAGGGAAGTACCCACCTATTTCAAAAATTATACAAGGGAAAGGGCAACAATAGCCATGCCTTGACCAATTAGGGAATTAGAGATCAAGGAAACATAAGAACTAGGGGAAACCCCAGTTTATGAGGGACCGCCTAGGACCTAAAAATTGGATCTTGCCTTGGAAGGAGATGTTAGAGTTAGCTCAAATGTCCACCTCTCATGTAACCCACCAATATTCTGTGTACCCAATGTTGTAAGGCCCCCATATGAGGAGAAGCCATGATGGGTATCAGATATTGGGAGGGATCCCCAGTTTAGACACTGGAAGGGGTCTTAGAGTAGACCAGATGGTTATGAGACGGCTTAGGAGCCAAGAGTAGATACCCGTCTGCACAAAGGGGGGGTTCGGGGGGGCGATAGCCCCCCCGATAGCAGGGGGTCCGGGGGGCACAGGCCCCCGGTGGGGGTCTGGGGGCAAAGCCCCCAGCGGCAGGGTCCGAGGGCTGCCGGTAGCCCCAGGCCCGACGGTATGACCTATGCGCGATCCTTCATCTGGCCGACGGCATGTTTTCTGAAGGGTCGGTTGGTCTTCCAGGCCGACTGTCTATTAGGCCGACTGCCTATTACAGGGCCGACCGTCAACCACTTACACTATATAAGTGGCCACCCCCTATCATCAGATCACCAGTTCTTCACGCTCATAGTCCTCCGTCCAGCATCTGTCTAGATCACCATCGAAGCTCTGTCTGTAGAGCGCACGGGTGGACAGCCAACCATCAGTTGTATCAGCAGTTTGGTATATCAGAATTTTTTGTATTCTCTCCAGCTTTCCATCGTGTACTTGCGTTTTGTTGTTATCTTCCGCTGCGTACTATTTTCTTACAGGAGAAGAGGAAAAGCCTATGTACATCAGTGAGCAACTTACTAAGGAAGAAAAAGAACTAAAAACACTTCCTGATGGAATACAAGGATTGCATGGCTTGGTCCTATAAGGACATGAAAGGGATGTCCTTTGAAGTTGTAGTACACACCATACCTACTAGGGAAGGATCCAAGGCTAAGGTGTGTGGACCGTATAAGACAAATCCAAGTATGGCACCCATGTCAATGAAGAACTTTAAAAATTATTCGATGCCAATTCCATTTATGATACTGAGCACATTGATGGGGTGTCACCAATTGTGGAAGTTGAGAATATGTATGAATCTCAAAAATTTTAATGCAACCACCACAATGAGAGATCACTTCCCCCTACCATTGACAGAGATAGTTTTGGAACGGGTAGTAGAATTAGAAATATACATCTTCTTCGATAAGTTCAGTGTGGGTACAAGCAAGTACAGATTGCACCTCAAGATCAGGCAAAGACTGACAAAATATGAAGAGGGGAGAGGAGAAGAGTGGAGATGAGGAGAGAGGGTGCAACTAGAGAGCACACCACAAATGACTAACTGTACACTAGATTTAGTTGAAAATGTAGAATATATACAAACCCATTTAGGGTTAGGGTTAGGGCATCTAACCCTTTCCTTTATAGCACTCTATTGGGTTAGTGCTATGCACATATGATCACAGGATGTTGAGCGTGATCTCTCAACACCTTCCCTCAAGATCAACATCATGAAGTAGTCCGTCCCTTAAGATGATGATTTTGGGGAATCGAAGAAGGATTGAACATTACATTCCATCACACCCATTTAATGGGAATGTCCTTCCTCTACATCAAACCAAGAGCTAGTCGATGTTTCTTGAAAATCTCTTTACTGAGTGGTTTGGTAAAGATGTATGCAACATTCTCTTTGCTATCACAATGCTGCAGTGTGATGTCACCAAGTAACACTCTTTCTCTGATGAAGTGCTCTCTGACATCAATATGCTTTGTCATGGAGTGATATATTGGATTCTTGGCCAATGCTTGAGCTGATTGATTATTACATATATTGTTGTTGGCTTTGATTCATCGAAGTAATATGTTTCTAACAATAGTCTTCTGAGCCATATAGCTTCACATGCACTTCTGTAGTGAGTGCTCTATATTCTGCTTCAATCAAAGACAAAGAAACAGTTGGTTGTTGTTTGACAACCATGATATAGCACCTTGACCAAGGAAAAATCCATATCCCTGTGTCGATCTCCTAGTCTCATGAGCTCCGGCATAGTCACTATCATAGTATCCATGCAACCATGGATGACTTCCTCTATATTCTATCCCAAACTATCTTGTACCTCTGATGTATCTCAAGACTCTTTTGGATGCATTCCAGTGAGACTGTTTTGGATTTTTCATTAACTGTGCTAGTGAACTTACTGCATAACAAATATCTGGCCTTGTGTAGTCAGATATATAAGAGATCCGATGAGTTGCCTATAGTACTTGCCATTAATTGGAGGCTTTTCTAAATCTTTAGTAAGTTTCAAACTCTATTCCATGGGAGGGGCTGCAATCTTGCAATTTGCCGTATGAAACTTCTTCAGGAGACTGTCAACATACTTGAGCTGACTCATGAATGTGCTATCTGAATCTCTCCAGAACTCAATTCCAAGACAATAGTGCATAAGTCCAAGATCTTTCATGTCGCGAACTCTGCCAGATAAGTCTTATTTTAGCTTTATAATGAAGCTATCCTTGCTTCTTGTCACAATCAGATCATCTATGTACAAAAGTGCAAGTAATGTCTTCCCCTTGAGCTTTGTAGTAGAGAGTACGATTTGCATTGGACTTCACGTATCCTAGATTAGCAAAATACTTATCGATTCTGCTGTACCAACTTTTGGGTGCTTGCTTTAAGCTATAGAGACTTTTCTTGAGATGGAAAACCTTATTCTCTTTTCCTGGTTCAATAGACTTGATGGTTTGTTGCATGTAGACTTCCTCGTCTAGGTAACCATTGAGAAATGCATTCTTGACATCGAGCTGATACACATTCCATCTGCTGAGTGTTGCTAGTGATATCAAGAACTATATGAAATCCATCTTTGCTACTGGAGCATAAGTGTCATCATAGTATCGACCATATTGTTGTGCAAATCCTTTTGCAACTAGTCTAGCTTTGTATCTTTGAATACTTCCATCTTGATTGTACTTCACTTTGTATACCCATTTGTTTGCTTTGGCCTTCTTTCCTGGTGGAAGTTCGCATAATTCCCAAGTATTATTCTTATACAAAGCTTCCATTTCTTCATTCATAGTAGTTTGCCATTCTGGCTTGCCTACTGCATCTTCGAAGTCCATTGTCTCTTTTGTAGCCATGATGGTAGTCATAAGAGCACAGTTGGTGGTTTCAACCTGAATTGGTTAGCTTTTGTTTGTCAAAGTAGCATGCTTCACAAACTTTTCCAAGAAACTGTAGCTTCGGAATCCCGATTGCCATATTCTGATTCCTGAGATCTAGCAAGCTCTTGAAATTAACATGACCATATCTCTTGTGCCATTTTACAGATAGTGGCATCTATTGCAATTGAGCTGACATGGCATCCAGCATTCTGTACAAGCATCCTTCCTTGACACCTTTTCCTACTAGCTAAAATCTTTTGGATTTGTGTCTGATAGTGCATTCATCTTCGTCAAAGATGACGCTGTAGTTGTGTTTTGTCATTTGACCTACTCACAAGAGGTTATTGCTGAGCTTCGAAACATAGAGTACATATTTCACCAATCCTTTCGTACCAATAAAATTGTTCATAGGGATAATGCCCGTCCCTTGATCTGGATTCGATGTATTATTTGTTGTATAGATGACATTCTTTTGACCTTCTAATGGTTTCAACTTTGTGAACCATTCTTGATGATTTGTCATGTGAGATGATGCACATTCTGAGTTTGTTTGCAGGTTGAAGAAAGCCTTGTATGGCTTGCAAGCACCTAGAGCATGGTCTGACAAGATAGGACAGTATCTTGTCACCATTGGCTTTCAGATCTCCAAGGCAGATTTCTCACTCTATGTGAGAAAAATAGAGAAAGGTATTATGCTACTTGTCATTTATGTTGATGATTTGATCATCACAGGTGATAGTGACGAAGATATCCTTCATGTGAAAATGCTATTGAAGCAGAAGTTTGAGATGAAGGATTTGGGAGAGCTACGTTATTTCTTGGGCATTGAGGTGATTAGATCACCAAGTGGGATATAGCTCTTGCAGAGACAGTATGGATTGGACATGCTATCCAAATATGGGATGACAGGTTGTAAGCCTATTTCAGTTCCTTTGGAGCAGAATGTGAAGCTAAGCACAGATGCAGGTGAGCTTCTGGAAGACCCTACTATGTACAGACGCATAGTAGGAAGTTTGATTTATATGACTATTACCAGGCCAGATTTAAGCTATGTTGTTGGATTGGTAAGTCAGTTTATGTAGGCTCCAAGGAAACCGCATTTGGATGCGGCTAGACGCATACTCAGGTATGTGAAGTCCACATTGCAGTATGGACTATCTTATGAGGCTGGGGTTTAGATACAGTTGCATGGATACATTGATGCTGATTGGGCTGGTAGTATTTCTGATAGACGATCTACTAGTGGATATGTGTTCTCTTTTGGGAGTGCTGCAGTCACTTGGAGCAGCAAGAAACAGCCTACAGTTGCCTTGTCGAGCACAGAGGCTGAGTATAGGGGTGTAGCAATGGTTGCATGTGAGGTAGCTTGGTTGCATAAGCTACTCTATGATATGCATCAGTCTACAAATGGGCCAGTTGTCATTTATTGTGACAACATGAGCAGTATACACTTGGCAAATAACCCAGTCTATCATGCTAGAACAAAGCACATTGAGGTGCATTATCACTATGTGCAGGAGAAGGTTTTACTAGGTCTTATTGATCTAGTTTATGTCAGCACAGAGGATCATGTAGCTGACATATTCACGAAGGCATTGGGTGCAGAGAAGCTACGCAAGTTCAGAGACCTGCTTGGTGTGCAGGAATTGGAATTGAGCTCGAGGGGGAGTGTTGAGATATCGAGCTCCACTTGCGATATGCCAGGGTGACCGTTGTGCATTTATGTCACTGACTTGTTAGCTATAGATGTGGTTGGTACACCGCCCATGAATAATAGCTGGATGATAGCTATCCTTATCTACACTAGTTCGTGGCTCAGTTAGTATGCCACCTTTCTTTGTACTAGAGTTCTTTTGGATTTCACAACTAAGAAGAGGAAAACTATTTTCAGCCTCCACCTTTGTGTGTATTCCCCCATTGTGTATGTGAGAAAGCCGCAAGTGAGACTCCTTCCCTCTCTTCCACTATCTTCACATGTCAATTGCATGAAATGTGAAAGGGTCTCCTGTTATTATGGTGAGAACAACATTGTTGTGATGTTTAATTAATCCGGTGAAGTAAAAGAAATGAGGAATTATTGAACTAGGTGGAGGGGACTTATAACAATTGCTGTGTATGTTGTCAATGTCTTTATCAGTTTTTGTGTTTCTGTCCTGAATCTATTAAGCATGTTTACAAACTCTGGATCTTCTTGGCATATTGGCTCTGTCAACTCATACTAATGTATGCAATATTGCCATAATTGTGCGGGTTGGAGAGCTGATGTTTCTTGAAATATCCACTTATCTCTAACTAGAAAGATTTGGTAAAGGTCACCATTAAAATGACATAAAGGCCACCAAATGGTAAATGTTGAATGTGCATGATGTCACATAGTCTTTGGTCAATAAATCTAAACATTCTACTACCCACGAGAAATTTCATCGATCACTATTACTCTGAGCTCACTATAAGCTTTTGTTAACATGTCAAGTCTATTACAGTTAGTTGAAGGTTCTTGTTTAGGGTTATTTTGCAAGTGTAAACGGTTGACGTTTTCACAATTGATAGGAATGTATAAAGTTGAATGAATTTTGATTCTGTCTATGTTGCATGCAGCTTTGCCAGTATATGTAGATTTTAGTACTTTTAATGTTGAAGGATCTGCACCTAACCCTTTGTTGTAGGTTCTAGTTAGTTGTTCCACCAACAAGTTCAATACAGTACTTTTCCTTTTCCCTACTCCTCCAATGATGAAGATGTGTAACAGAGTGTTGGGGCTTATTCTTTTTTTGTGCATGATTATGTAATAAAAAATTAGTCTTTGCTTTTGGTTCAAACCTTGGATTTGGTGATATTCTAGTGATGATAGCATGATGTGCTTCATTTCAACAATTTCAGACTTTGATTGTTTTATGCTTTGTTGCGATGATGTTGCATTTGTATTAGTAGATTATTTTTCAAGGCTGGGATCATAGTTTGTGACATTGATTGTTGTCATTGGTTTTGCTAATGTTGTATTTTGGAAAGCTTCTTCCCAGAGCGTGTTGTGTGCCTCAGTTTTGCTAATTTATGGGCTCTTTGCTCTATGTCACTCCATTGTATACTTTTTTGTTAGATGTTTGCATATTGCATGTGAATTTTTTCCAAACAATTTTTATTTGTCCCTTTGTCATTTTGAAGGCATCACACTAGGTTTTATTTTGTTTTTTATGCTGCCTTCGTTTTCGTGAAAAGGCACACAGTAGAGCATGTTCTCTGTAATAGTTTATTCGATCATGAAATTTGTTATAGTGCACATATCAAATGATTTTTGCTTTCTTTCTTTCTTTGAAGCATTTGTACATGTTGTAGTATGATGTTACTTTAGCAAGTGACAAGTTTCAATAGAGGTTGGACAACCAACATACCTGTCAATTGTGGAAGGGCAAATGATGTCAATACAGTTATCTGGTAGGGTATACAAAACTGTAGTTGGTTTCAAAACAAAGGCACGATCTTTTGGTGCTGATGTGTTGATGAATTTGCATGGTCTAGATGAATGGCGCATTGGTAATGATAGGATTATGTACATTGCTTGTTGTGCTGACATTTGTTGCATGTTTAAAAATTTGCTTCCTAGCTTTCAAATATGAGTTCCTACATCGGTTTGTTCTTGGTGGCATCGTGTCATTATTTTATGCAAGTTTTTGTGATTTTGTTATCAACTTTAGTGATATATGATATGAAGTAGCTTGTAGCTGCATATGAATTGTGCATCTATATTTGCTTGCCAGAGAGGTGCTGCATGTTTGCTAAAATAGTTCATCCACATGCTATGTAGTGGTCTTTCCAAGAAAAGAGTGGGTCTCTGTAAGACACTTCAGAGGCATGTCATGTATTGTTCTTCATTCAAGTTAAGTTATTATAGGAATTGTGCAATAGTTTGATCATCAAAACTTGTGATGGAGTTTAATGATGTGTATTTTTCGTGTAGCTTTGTTGTTGTTGTTTTGCAATGTTTTTCTAGTGGAGTAAAAATGGTTGTTTTGGTCATTGGTGGTAATGGATAATGGAATCAACATATCTCCTCTTCTTTTTTCCTACAAGTGAAGTGTGATGATATGTTTTAATGTCACAAATACTAGGGTCTAGCAATGTTTCATCACAAGATATGCATTTATTTACAAATTGTGTGACTTCCTCATTCGTCGCATTATTATAGCAAGGAGCATCTTTTATTCAAAGAAGTAGATGTTCATGAAAACCTCCACAATTTTGGGCTTCTGTGACTGAGAATAAATCATCTACTTGTCTGAAAATTGGTTGGCGGGTCTTTAAGAGTGCTCTTAGTGCTTGTGTCCGATGATTGTAATAGTGTGCACATGTCACTGGATTGTTTTGTATAAGTTCGTGCATTGTAATGTCTTTCTTATTTTGCCCAGGCTCTTGTACTATTGACTTTGCTAGAGCAACTGTTAAGTGATTCCATTTAGTCTCCGCACTCATGAAGGTCACAAAAAAGATTGGGGGCCCTAGCTGCCTAATCATTGTGAATGCATTCTTTCCATAATTGTTTCCAATAATCTGGCGATGTTCAAAGTTGCAATAAGTCACGATATCCTAGCTCTGACTGTGAGTATTTAATCTAGGTTAGGCTTTGTTTTAGCATCTTTTGCTATGAGTTCTCTTCCTTGTAATTTTGCTTTTTGTATACGTATCCATGTAGATCTTGCAACATTTTTTAAAAGTATACTCATCGCTTAAAAAAAAAGACTTGCTATGTGTAGAGCATGGCGTCTGTCTTTGTGGTGAATTCCCCATTTCACGCATTGATGATAGCTATTGTTTTGAAGTTTTTTTTTTTGCCTTGGATAGCCAAAGAATAAAGTTGGATAATTTTGTTGCTCACAGTGTTTATCTTTGAGTATGAATATTGGCTTTTGGTCTTCAATTCGAGCTATAGCTAACACTTGGTTTTCACTATCGATGAACATAGCATGTGCATTTGTGAAACTATGTAGAAGTATGTCTATAATAGTTCATTTGGATAATTTTGATGTAACATGATGTCGTCTTTGTATTTTTGGTATTATCTTCTTTGATTGAAGTTTACAACTGAAACAAGGAAAGCCATTGTGTAGAAATTGTTATGCTTGCTTCTCTGTAAATAGATGTGTTGATTGTACTATGCAAAGCCTTCATAATACAGTTTGGATGTACAGTTCCTGTGGTGTACGGGTTCTTGTGTTGTAGACGCCTTTTAACTACTATAGCAATTGTTCCTTGATCATCTAGCTAGCGAGGCAAGGCTATTTGTATAATATCGACATTGTTTGGACATTGATAATGCTTCCTTTCATAATATATTGTCCATATCCAAAATGTTGTCATATTTGTGCAAAAGTTGCGCGTAGTGCTATCAAATGTTCTTCAAGTTCATTTGGATTAAATATTTCTTGAATGCATGTATTCAATTCCATTTTAGTTGGGTCTGTATATTATGAAATTTTGTCTTTATTGATGTCTTATAAGCAAGCCTTGCATATGTTAAAGCTATTAGAAAATTCGAGTCGGTTTAAAGCAGCTTCATCGCGTAGAAATGTTATTATGTTCTCATCTTCTTGTGTCATTTGTCTAAAGAAGAACAATCTCTAACAACAAACAACATGCATAAGTAGGGGTGTTTGCAATAGTTTGCTTGAAATGTTTAATAGCTCTTACTTCTACCAATACAGAGTCTATAAATTGATGAGTAGTTTTTCTTTTATTAAGGTATTTGGCTCAATGTTTTCTTGGGTGTAGCCAATCGCAAAACTATTTTTGGGGCCATTTTGGGGCTGCAACACGATGCGTTGGTGGGTGAGATTTTGAATTTTGCGCGGACCCATGCTATCGTCGAACTTTTTCCCGACATCATGATTGCCACACTGGCGTAATAATGAGACACAATATCATCATTGTCAAAAAACACAGAGCTTAACACATGGCACTATATGCATTTACTCATGGGCATAGATTACATCACATAGCTCTACCTCTAGCCTGATTACATCACATACCTCTACCTCTAGCCTGATTACATCACATAGCTTTTGCCTTGCCAACTGTCATTGTGCAACTTCATCATCTGTCACTACGCAACACAATCTTTTGTTGTGTTGAACACCATACAGGTTCAAGCAATGATGTTGGCATAGAGCGACCACCACATTGGCCTAACTACAGCACAAAACTTTTGCCTTACCACCTGTCATTATGCAGCTTTGCCATCCATCACTATGCAACACAATCTTTTGTTGTACTAACCATCGTGCTAGTTCGAGCAATGATGTTGGCATGGAGATGTGAGAGAGGATAGCACACAAAAAGGGATAAGGAGACACTAGAAGTGGTGGAGCAAAAGCTACTCTAGCTTATTCCTCTATCATATATATATGAGTATACATGGGCATTGTACAAGTGGGCGGGCACACTACCCTTTACCCCAACAACCTCCCACTTAAAGGCAATATGCCTTTAAGGGAGTATAGTACACATATAATACAATCAGCCATAGGCTAAAAAACAAGATGACCAAACCATCATCTTATGCACATCGGCACTTTACAATGTGCAAAGTGCATGGAGGATAAGCTGCTAGTAGACATCAAGTCAGCAGGATAGAAAATGACAAGCTGTAGTTGCCTGTCAACCAAGATCTCATGCCAGATCTCGTTGGGAGAGTGAACTCTCACCACCACGTGCTCTTGTGCTAAGTCCATAGCACCTGAATTGTCACTGTACAAAGAAAATGTCTTTGCACCACCTGTGACCATAAGCACATGCCCTACAACAGACCTCTGCTGGTCTACCTAACCTGCATCACCTGCATGTTGTTCTTGGAAGCGTAAGGACCTGATGTCCACAACCGCTTCCCTACTACCAAAATTTGCCATAATCATGCTGCCAACTTCCACTACAACAGAAGCAAGAACCGGAAGTGTAGCCCCAATGGCAAACATGTGAGAACCCAGTCTCAACCCAGTCATGGATTCATGAAGTACTATGGCTTCCATATCAACCATAACTTGCTGTTCAATTGATCTGTGATTGTCAAACCTGTTGTGTTTCACGTATGGAGCCAATACAGGCAATGGAGTACTCAGTAACTTCCCCCTCTCCATAGTGAAACAACCAAGTATTTGAAGACAAACATCATCAAGACCATGCAACTCCCACTACAAAGCATCCCTGTCCATAAAGGACCATATGGCAAGTAACCTCAAAAGGATAGCAACCTCCTGAATAGTGAGACCATAAGCTATCTCACTACACATCAAATCCTGAGCTCTCATAACGGTATCAAACCTATGAAGCCAAGCTCGGGGGGATTGCTTCTGGCCATGGAGGCACTTACAAAGCAAACATGTCAATGATTCCTGCCCATGCGCAATATGACCTGAGTTAATAACTACAGAAACCACATCTATCCTAGCTTAACCAGCCAATGGATCATACCGGGCATCATTAGCCAAGGTATCCTCCCCACCATGCATAGCCTCATCCTCATCTGCAGGAGGCACTCTGCATCTTGGGAGCAAATTGTGAATGTCCATAGAAGATGCATCAACAATCTCCATAGGAGTATAAACCTGTGGAATACTCGAGACATCTAACCATCTCTGACCAAAATCACGAAGTAATCGTGGCTGTCCCAACTTTATAACCTGCTGACCATGGGAAAAACCTCCCACTCCAAGGGATATGGGCTGCCCCTGTAAAGAATTCGGAGGTATCAATGCACTTACACCCTCCTAAAACACCACTCTCCTACTATCCACAGTCTTCGGCTATCTAAACATAGCATCCTCTCTGAAATAGACATTATGGCTGCGTATCAGCTCTCTAGCTGAAGAATCCCATAACTTGTAGTCCCTACTGGACTCACTGTATCCAAGAAAGATACACCTCCTCGATCGGGAATCATGAGCATAAGTCTCGCAGCCAAACACATGTAAATGCTCTTAACATGATGTCCTACCTATCAAGAAGTCAAATGGCACTCTACCATCCAGAGATCTCTTGGGTGACCTATTAGGCAAGTATGCAGCTGTCTTACATGCCTCAGCCCAATAGCATTCGGTTAGACCTGCATATCATAGCATGCTATCAATCTTGTCGAATAGAATCTGATTTATGCCTTCTACCAAGGCATCGTGAGCAGAAAGGTAAGGAGTGGTCAACACCCTCCTAATACCAAGTGTATCACATAGATGCTGAAATCTAGGAGAGGTAAACTCTGCATCACCATCAATCATCAAGCTCAATAGCTTCTTTCCTGACTAATTTTTAGCATTACCCAAGAAGTGCTTAAATGTATCATATACATCATGCTTCTGACGAATCGAATATACCCATATGTACTTTGTAGCAGCATCAATAAATGTCACAAAGTAAGAGGCACCACCCAGTGAAACGGTAGGCATAGGCCCACAAACTGCACTATGAACCAACTGCAATGGCTCAACATACCTCTCACTGACTATCTTCCTCACAGAAGAGGATCTTGACTGCTGACCATCATGACAATCATGACATAAAATCTGAGAGACATCCATAATACGAATGTATCTTGATTTTGTAAGGGCTTCTATACCTGCAGTAGACATATGTCCAAGTTTAGCGTACCATAAACTAACTAATGGCTACTTACTAATCATAAGCATCTGATCTTGGACACCTGATACATGCAATGCATAAGAGAATCCAACCCGTGATCCCCTAGCCATAACTAAAGTGCCTCTAGCAATCTTCCATGCATGATCACCCAAAGAGACATGATAACCTGCCTCAACCAACTGTCCAGTACTAATCTTGCTCATAGCAAGTCCTAGTATATGTCTAACCCTCTGCAGAACAAGAATAGAGCCACTAGGCATAACAAGGTGGATATCCTCGTAACCATAGATATCCATAGAATGATCACTGCCCATTAAACTATCCCCCACAATGCATTCCTGATATGCACTGAACCATGACCTATGAGGGGTCATATGACATGAAGCACATGGATATAACATCCAATCACCGAGAATGGGTACATCAGTGGCCAAGAAGGAGGTGTTAAAGGTGCATTCATCACTGTTACTTTCAATGGAAACCCTGGCATCCATGCCTTGAAGCTCAACATGCTTCTTCTCCTTCTTCTTGTCATTCTTAACCTTGCTCTTCTTCTCGCATTTTCTTAGCCATTTCTAGCAGTACTTTTTCATGTGGCCATACTTTCCATAATAGAAACATCTAACACAAGTCCGAGAGCTAGACTTGCTCTTGGAATTCCCCCTTAAACATGACCTGTTTCTACCAATTGATCTACCTCTAGAGTGCATATCAAGGATGTATTTCAGCCCATCAGGGCATTTCAACCCATCATGCTGTAACATAACACTATCATGGTCATACATCCGGCATATACGAGTATAGAACTCATATGCATGGCAATCTACACCCTGTACACCATCCTGTACCTGCAAGTAGACTGACTTCGAGAGTGATGACTGAATGATAGAGCGTGCTTGCTCATCCATATCATCCCAGTCACTCTGTTTAATGCTATTAGGCTTGACACTTTTGCATTAAATGGGCTTATGCTGCCTCTTCTGCACTAACACATCATAAATTTACTCTTTCCAATACTGAAAGTTCGATCCATCCAACCTCTCAATATCAAAGAGGGCACTACCAGCTGTAGATGCCATATCTGTGTACAATATCTCACAACCAAAGAGCAGTACTGTACAATAGGCAACCCAAATGACCAAAAAATATAGTGCTGTCCGACCAATCAGGTCTCCAAATAAATTGGATGATCCAAAAGCACTCAGCCATAAGGAGGCATAAACAAGAATATATGCAGCCCAGTAACCTGCCAATGCTTGGCAATCCAAGTAAGCAATGCACTGAACCAAATGAGCAATGCCTGCTCAACCAATGGCAGTAGGAGCCCAGCTTAACTATCCATAAACATCAATGCGGCATCCACCAATGCAAATCCATAATGCATCGAAATGGCATTTACTGCATCACCAATGCATCATCTCAAGTGTGCAACCCTTTGGCATCAAAATCAAGCATTCACCACTTGCTAAATGTGCCAAATGACTTGCCAATAATGCCCTTGGATTGATGCTATAATTTTCTCTCAATCTACTGTCAAAGTTTCACCTTACCTCACAGCCAAGAGTAATTTATTTTGATGCCAAGAGTAATTGAAGTAACTGATTACACACGGTGCTGCTACACTTGCGATACTAAGTGTCGATAGTCTCAAATTGACCAACAAGATGTGTGCAATAATTATCAAAAATATCTGATGGAGCATGAATTACTAATAAGGCCCCGATTAGCAATACGTGATAGAGCAATTGAATCAAGTTTGCATAGCTCCAGAGGCCAAAAGCTAGAGTTGGATTCATAGGGCTTGGTGATTATGCATCATAGATGTGTATCGATTTCTAATACACAGGCATCCTTCATACAGGCCGATTAGCCACACACACATCGATTGCACATAGGCATTGCAAGCCAACTTGAGCTGCCAAGATTTGTTGTAACACTCCACCAAGAAAATGCCTCGATTGAAGAAGCTTCACAATCACTACATCTCGGAATTCACTTCTCAGACATTGTAGCTCATTGGATCTGATACCAGTTGTGAGAGAGGAGAGCACACACAAAGGGATAAGGAGACACCAGAAGTGGTGGAGCAAAAGCTACTCCAGCTTATTCCTCTATCATATATATATGAGTATACATGGGCACTGTACAAGTGGGCAGGCACACTGCCCTTTACCCCAACAGGAGAGACCACCATGTTGGCATGAAGACCACAGTGGCATGTCAATCTCTAAAGGGGACCCCTCAAGGTCCATATCTACAACCACCGTGCTGGTTATTGGGGCTATTTTAGTTCTCCAATTCATTATTTATTGATAAGAGTATTCATTACTCTCTTGATGCCTCTTTGGTATAGAGACAAGGAAAATATAGCCTTATTTTGGATCTATTTTAGTCCTATTAGTCCTTGTGCAATAATTTCTCAACCACCACACTGGTTCTTGGAGCTATTTTAGTTCCAAGCTAAGTAAAATGTAGACATTTACAATTTATGATAGTTTCCTTGCAACCACTACGCTGGTTATTGGAGTTATTATAGTTCTAAACCATTGCACTGGTTATTGGAGTTATTATAGTTCTAAACCAAGGAAAATATACTGCTATTTTGAAGCTATTTTAGTCCTACTAGTCCTTGTGCAACAATTTTTGCTAGTTCTTGGAGCTATTTTAGTGCTATTTTAGTTCCAAGCTAAGGAAAATATAGTCCTATTTTAGAGCTATTTTAGTCCTTTTGCAATAATTGCTTGTGCAACAATCGCATTGGTTGCACTGGTTGCAGTATATTCTCGATCCCTATGGTTGTAGTAAAATGTAAATGAGAGCTAAAATATGCCATTTGTGCTTCTTTAGAGCCACTTTCACTACCAAAGTAATAGCAACAAAAGTTTTTGCGATCATGGTACTACATTGAAATTGAAACATCCGATAGTTTTTGCGATAATAGTATTACATCGATAGTTTTTGCAATAATAGTACTACATTGAAATTGAAACAAAAGAAATTACATCCGATAGTTTTTGCGATAATAGTATTACATCAAAATTGAAACAAAAGAAATTACATCCAAAGCAAACATTTAACAAAAGAGATTACATCCAAAGATGCTAGCACTTTGTCTTTGTGACACTTCTTTAAACACTTTTAGCACTTGTCAACACCACCGCTGTGGCAGGACCTCATGTCACTTTTTGCCCTTGTTATCACTTTCTTACACTTTTGACTTGGTGCCTCGTATGCAGGGGACAATACAAGCACCTCATAGAGTTAGCATTTTCTTATAATTTTAACTTGAAACTCCTCGTATATGTAGGGGACGATACGAGCACCTCGTAATTGAACATAACCTTCTTCATAGAAACTTCTTTCCTGTAATCGAGCACAACCTTTGACAATGGGCAAGAAACTCAATCTAGTGGTGAGCTCCAGCACACTGATGCTCTCAGTGTGCTAGAGCTCATTACCAAGTTGAGTTTTCCTTCCCCAGTGTTGAAGGTTGTGCTCAACCAAGTTGAGTTCTCTCCTAGTGCCTGATGGAACAATGATGACAAACATTTGTAGTAGCTGATAATGGGATCAAGTGTTAGAGCTCATCACGAAGTTGAATTCTCCTTCCCCAGTGCCAAACGTTGTGCTCAATTACGAGAGGCTCATCAGAAGTTGAGTTCTCTCCCAGTTCTTGACGGAATAATGACAATGGACATTTGTAGAGCTGAGAACAGGATCAAATGCGATAGACCTAAAATCCATTCTATAATCCCCTCCTTAAGACCTGTTTCCCTTGGCTCCCCATCCTACAACTCCCTTGGTCATGGCTATGGCTGGTGGAGTGTTGTAGGATGGAGAGCCAAGGCAAACAATGGATCCCATGACTTGGGCAGCATTATGAAGGGCATTGAGGTTGTAATAGAAGATTCATCAGAGGGGTGGAAGGTGGCTTGGAGAGCATGGAAGGGGGTAGGAGAGGGATTTTCTTGGGTGCGGTGAATTGTTTATCTACCCTTAAGGCCTTTATATAGCTAGACTTTCTGACAAAATATGAAGAGGGGAGAGGAGAAGAGTGGAGATGAGGAGAGAGGGCACAGCTAGAGAGCACACCACAAATGACTAACTGTACACTAGATTTAGTTGAAAAAATAGAATATATACAAACCCTTTTAGCGTTAGGGTTAGGGGTTCTAATCCTTTCCTTTATAGCACTCTATAAGGTTAGTGCTATGCACATATGATCACGTGATGGTGCTATGCACACATGATCACATGATGTTGAGTGTGAACTCTCAAAACCTTCCCCAAGATCAACATCATGAAGTAGGCCTTCCCTCAAGATGATGATTCTGGGGAATCAAAGAAGGACCGAGCATTACATTCCATCACACCCCTTTAATGGGAATGTCCTTCCTCTGCATCAAACCAAGAGCTAGTCTGTGTTTCTCGAATAGCTCTTTACCGAGTGGTTTGGTAAAGATGTTTGCAACATTTTCTTTGCTATCACAATGCTGCAGTGTGATGTCACCAAGTAACACTCTTTCTCTGATGAAGTGCTTTCTGACATCAATGTGCTTTGTCCTGGAGTGATATACTGGATTTTTGGCCAATGCTTGAGCCGATTGATTATCACAGTATATTGTTGTTGTCTTTGACTCATCAAAGTAATCTGTTTCTGACAATAGTCTTCTGAGCCATATAGCCTCACATCGACCTATAGTGAGTGCTCTATATTCTGCTTCAGTCGAAGACAAAGAAACAGTTGGCTATTTGTTTGACAACCATGATATAGCACCTTGACCAAGGAAAAATGCATATCCCTGTGTCGATCTCTTGGTCTCATGATCTCTTGCATAGTCACTGTCACAGTATCCATGCAATCATGGATGACTTCCTCTATATTCTATCCCAAACTATCTTGTACCTCTGATGTATCTCAAGACTCTTTTGGCTGCATTCCAGTGAGACTGTTTTGGATTTGCCATAAACTGTGCTAGTGAGCTTACTGCATCTGGCCGTGTGATTGTCAGATATATAAGAGATCCGATGAGTTACCTGTAGTATCTGTCATTGACTGTAGGCTTTTATGAATCTTTAGTAAGTTTCAAACTCTGTTCCATGGGAGTGGCTACAATCTTGCAATCTGCCATATGAAACTTCTTCAGGAGACTGTTAACATACTTGAGCTGACTCATGAATGTGCTATCTGAATCTCTCCAGAACTCAATTCCAAGACAATATTGCATAAGTCCAAGATCTTTCATGTCGAACTCTGTAGATAAGTCTTATTTCAATTTTCTGATGAAGCTATCCTTGCTTCTTATCACAATCAGATCATCTACATACAAAAGTGCAATAGTAATGTCTTCCCCTTGAACTTTGTAGTAGAGAGTATGATCTGCATTGGATTTCATGTATCCCAGATTAGCAAAATACTTGTCAATTCTAGTGTACCAACTTCTAGGTGCTTTTTTTAAGCCGTAGAGTCTTTTCTTGAGATGGCAAACCTTTTCTCCTTTCTTGGTTCAACATAACTTGTGGGTTGTTGCATGTAGACTTCCTCGTCTAGATAACCATTGAGAAATGCATTCTTGACATCGAGCTGATACACATTCCATTTACTGAGTGTCGCTAGTGATATCAAGAACCGTATGGAATCCATCTTTGCTACTGGAGCATAAGTCTCATCATAGTCTTGACCATATTGTTGTGCAAATCCTTTTGCAACTAATCTGGCTTTGTATCTCTGAATCCTGCCATCTGGATTGTACTTCACTTTGTATACCCGTTTGTTTGCTATGGCCTTCTTTCCTGGTGGAAGCTCGCATAATTCCCAAGTATTGTTCTTATACAAAGCATCCATTTCTTCATTCATAGTAGTTTGCCATTCTGGCTTGTCTACTGTGTCTTCGAAGTACACTGGCTCTTCTGTAGCCATGATGGTAGTCATAAGAGCATAGTTAGTGGTTTCCACCTGAATTGCTTTGCCTTTCTGAGCATATGTCAATCTGGCTGGTGGTTTGCTTTCCCTAGTAGACCGTTTGAGCTGCTGTGGCTCTGCTTGGGGTGTTTCTGGCAATTCTTACTCTTCTTCATCAACTTGTTCTGTAGATGACTGTGAAGTCAATGCTTCTATCTCCTGTGTAGGTGAGGTTTTCCATTCTGATTTCTCATCAAAAATTACATCTCTGGAGATAATGACTTGTGGTTGATGGGATCATACAATTTGTATGCTTTGCTTTCTTCACTGTAGCCAACCATGATGCATTTGCGTGACTTTGCATCCAATTTTCTGCGATGATCATCATGTATGTGAGCATATGCTATGCAACCAAATATGCGGAGATGCCCAATGCATGGCTTGTGTCTAGTGAATGCTTCATAAGGAGTCATACCTTGTATCGGTTCAGTAGGAAGCCGATTAAGCAAATAGTTAGCTGTAGCTATTGCTTCTGCCTAATACTAATTTGGAAGATGCTTTTCACTAAGCATTGCTCTAGCACTGTCTGCTAAAGTCCCATTCTTCCTTTCAGCTATTGCATTGTGCTGAGGAGTATCTGCACATGTGAATTGTCTTCATATGTCGTGACTTTTGCAAAAGTTCATGAATGCTGAAGACATGTATTCACCTCCTCTATCTGATCTCATGACCTTGATCATTCTACCTGTTTGGTTTTCTACCATGGCTTTGAATTCTTGAAATCTAGAAAACACTTCAGATTTCTCTTTCAGAAAGTAGACCCAACAATATCCGCTGTAGTCATTGATGAAGGTCAAGTAATAAAGTGAACCATTGATGCTGTGGGTCTGGGCATAACCCCATACATCTGTATGTATCAAATCAAGAATACCTCATGCACGAGAGGTACTTTTGACAAAGTTGGTTCGCTTTTGTTTGTCGAAGCAGCATGCTTCACAAACTTTTCCAAGAAACTGTAGCTTCGGAATCCCAATTGCCATATTCTGATTCCTGAGATCTAACAAGTACTTGAAATTGACATGACCATATCTCTTGTGCCATTTTGCAGATAGTGGCATCTGTTGCATTTGAGCTGACATGGCATGCTTATCTGAAACTGTAGCTAGCATTCTGTATAAGCGTCCTTCCTTAACACCTTTTGCTACTAGCTGACATCTTTTGGATTTGTCTCTGATAGTGCATTAATCACCATTGAAGATGACTTTGTAATTGTGTTCCATCATTCAACCTACTGACAAAAGGTTCTTGGTGAGCTTCGGAACATAGAGCACATCTTTGACTAATCCTTTTGTACCAGTGAAATTGTTCATAGGGATAACACCTATCCCTTGAATTGGATTCGGTGTATTGTCTGCTGTGTAGATGACATTTTTTTGTCCTTCTAATGGCTTCATTTCTGTGAACCATTCCTGATGATTTGTCATATGAGATGATGCACTGTTGTCGATGTACCAAGGATCCTATTCCACTTGGTCGACTTGATAGCTGAAATCCTCTTTGGGATTGAAATTAGTGTCTAGGTGCATTGTATCAGTCTGATGCAATTCCTCGCTTGCAGGAAACATATTTCCATGTTCATTTGCAAAATGACTGTGACTAGAATGTCCACCACAATGATTTCCTCTTCCTCGGGAATTCCCTCGATTACTGCTGGATTAACCGCCTTGGTCATACTGCTTCTTGCAGCAATCTCTTTCATAGTGTCCAAACTTGTGATAGTAGTTGCACTGGATGTTTGACACATTGGTGGATGCATTCCCTCATCCTTGAAATCTTCCTTGATTGGAATGATTTTCTCTTTGCTGATTTTGATGTTGCTGAGGATGATTTTGTTGATGATGACCACTTTTCTGGTATGATCTATCTCTATTTCTACCTTTGCCTCTGCTTCTATCTAAAGCTGTGAATGCCTGATCATTAGAATGACCTTTACGTGCTTGAATGGCCTGAGTCCTGAGTTCTTCATCAAGTAGAACTGACTGAAGTCCTTCCAGTGTTGGAATTTACCATTGGATGGCAATACTCTGAACTAGATTCTTGTATCCCTCTCCTAGTCCATTCAGGATTACTTGAACCATTTCTGTGGGGTTCATAGTCTCTCCTACTGCTACAAGTTGATTGTTGTAGTCTTTAATGCGGAGTACATAAGCATGACTGTTTTCACTGCTGTTGCGGAAACTCTGGTTGATCTAGTTTCTCAAGGTGAGAATCCTAGATGTGTTTTTGGATTCGTAGAGAGCCGCAAACATATCCCATGCTTCTTTTGATGTCTTAACTGTGTTGAGCTGTCCTAGCATGACATCTTGCACATTTTGCTTGATCAGGTGATAGGCATACTTGTCTTTCTTATCCCATATTGTGCTTGAGCTCGGGCAACAGCAAGATCTACTACTGGTGCGAAAACTGTTTGTGTAGATGTAGATCCCGATGTAGATCCCATTACTGGTGCTGTGACAACAGATGGAGTAGAGCTAGTGGTAGTTGGATCATCCAATGGTCTAGGTGTAGACCCATCGACATACTCCCATTTGTCCTAAAGCACAAGAATGGTCTCCATTCAGTATTTCCATGTACCGTAATTGGAGTTGTCTAACTTAGCAGATGCCTCCAGATTGAGGTTTCTAGTCGACATGGTGCAAGAAATGTACTCAAAAGTGTCGTGAAGATCTCTATATGAATCAACTACAAATACACTGAATATGCCAAGTGAAATCTCTGTACTGTCGGTGAAGATAGAACTGCAGTATATAAAATATGATCTGTATTACAAGGCTTGTGGCAATGATGCCGAGAATAGCCAAGAGGCTTTACAAGGCTGAAATGATGTGCACGATGCCATGAGATAGCCAAATGGGCTTTACAATGGTGGCATGTGTGTGTGAAATCAAATGCTATCTGCCCACTGAATCAATCTGCAATGTTCTAAACTCTGAAGTCTACTCATTGAACTGATGAACATAAGGTTTCAAGTAATGTAATGATGTGAAACCGTATGTGAGTGTATGGACTAACTCTGAGTAAGTACTAGTCGGGAATTTCGGGCATGGCTTAGATTGGTAACTTGGGAAAATTCAAAGCGTCCCCTCTATGGCGATCTAGTCTACTCTGATCTAGATCTAAACCAACCATCGATCGATGAAAGAACAGCAAATAATTCCTTTTCTTTTGTTCTTTTTAAGTGCTGGGTCAGATGCATCGATGTAGAGGCAAATGTGCATGAAGGAAGTGGTTTTGTCAGCGAGGCTCAAATGTGAGTGTAACTTAAACCAAAATGTGTGCATGATGTGACGAGCGCGTAGAGAACAAAAAAACGAGCGACTTTCCTTTTTGGAGTGCCCTCAAATTCTTCCTAGATCAAGAGATATGACTTGATCTATGTGGAGGGGCAAAAGGAGTGCAAATGTGCTCAATGATGATGTGCCACTGTGTCACATGCAGTAATGATGTGGCACTGTGCCTAGCAAGAGGTGTGCCTATGAAGCTCTGTGCTGAGGTGGTAGGAGTGGTCACATGAAGTGCCTGTGGAGCACTGTGTGTGCCTGGCAGGGGTCAATGTTGACTGGACTATTGAGGTGGCACTGCTAAGGTGGCACAGATGATGTCAGCAAGGTGATGTGGTAGTCGTGATGATGTGGTAGTCGGTGATGACGCGGCCTAATGACACGGCACTGATGATGTGATAGGATGATCTGGTCTGCTTACGTGGCATTGATCATGTGTTAGTTGAGCTAGGCTATTGATGTGGCAGTTGGAGATAAGATGACACGTGGCTGGGTCAGATGCGTCGATGTAGAGGCAAATGTGGTTGGCTGGTTGTGTGGAGTCATCTGCTTATCGATCTATGATCGACTCAGGGCTTACGGAGACTGCATCGCCCTCATGAAGGCCAACCTTCTTGCTAGAGAAGCCTAGAACGTGCAATGCGTAAAGAGTGAACAAGCAAACATAGAATTGACAATCCCCATAGCAACTCTAAGTGAATAACTAGGCTCTTACTAGTCTCTCTCTCCCTAAAGAGAAAACTATCACAAGAAGAAATGAAATCTCTCAAGGAATATATCTCATAATGGAATGAGAACTCTCAAAGAATGGAAATGGAGGAAATGGACTGAAAATTCTTCCAATGAATGAAAATCTTTCATCAACGGAATGAAAGATAGAAACCTATCAATCTCACAATCTCTCTCACACTCTCACGAATTGCAATGCCTCAGCAGAAGGCAAGGAAGCTCTGATACCATGACAAAATATGAAGAGGGGAGAGGAGAAGAGTGGAGATGAGGAGAGAGGGCACAGCTAGAGAGCACACCACAAATGACTGACTGTACACTAGATTTAGTTGAAAAAATAGAATATATACAAACCCTTTTAGGGTTAGGGTTAAGTGTTGTAACCCTTTCCTTTATAGCACTCTATAAGGTTAGTGCTATGCACATATGATCACGTGATGGTGCTATGGACACATGATCACATGATGTTAAGCGTATACTCTCAACACTTTCCACCCTCCCACTCTTTTTCCCTTCATTTCTTATGTCAGTTTGTGTGACTCTGGGTGCCTATCACTATTAAGAGCACATAATCCACCCACTGGATTTTGTTGGTAGCCCAACCTAGCATAGGCGGTCATATACATCATTATCTAGCCATGACATGCGATTAGATGGTTGCCATGGGAGAATTTATAGGTCATCAGAGCCAAGATCATAATAATTCAATGGGATGAGGGGAGACGAGCGATGGCACATGCACCTAGCTTGCTAGTAGTCTAGCCTAGTGTGGGCAATCATATACATCATCATCTAGCCACCCATGACGTGCAATTAGATGGTTGCCATGGGAGAATTTCTCGATCATTGGAACATTCTAACAGTCTAATATGTTCTTATAGTCTAACTCCAACTTAATGCTAATCTGAGCATGAAAATTAGATGGTCCCTCATGCAATGTCATTGTTATTACAGTCTAATTCTGATTCAATGCTAATCTAAGCCTGTGAACTAGATAGCCCACTAGATGGCCCCTCATGCAAAGTCATTGTTGCTACAATCAACTACCTTGAAGAAAGGCAAGATCAAAATAAGACATCAGATTATCTTTGAGTCGCTTCATTAGACTGTAATAACAATAGTTCTCAGTCATAAGAACAAGAACTATTGTTAATACAGTCTGATGAATTGACTGAATGCTAATCTAAGCTTGTGAACTAGATGGTCCCCCATGCAAAGTCATTGTTATTATATAGTCTGATTCTAGCTCAATGCTAATCTGAGCCTGTGAATTCTATAGATGGTCCCTCATACACAATCATTGTTGTTACAGTCTCATTCTAACTAAATGTTAATCTGAACCTATGAATTAGATGGTCCCTCATGCATAGTCATTGTCACTAAAACAAGCGTGGTGGTTGTTTGGGATTAGTATACTGTTTAGGATTTACATTTTCCCTTGTTTGGGATTTACGAAAACAAGCTAGTGGTTGTTTGGGATTTACTAAAGGTTATATTTTGTGGGGGTTACAGTTATTCCTAAACCAACAAAAATGCATTTCCTTGCCAGAGCATCTACCTCCTCTAGCTAGTGCCTACCTTCTCTAGCCTTAACTATCATACAACTAACCTGTCATATTCATCAATGTAATGTGTTGGGAATCTATCGGTACATGGGTCTTTAAAGATGGCAAAGATCTCATTGGATTACATCATTGAGCATGCCAAGATGGCTTGATTTGACAAATTAGAATATGTGAATAATTACAGCTTGGATATCAGGAGATCAAACTAGCTTGGGTTGCAGTTAATAATCCTAAACCAACAAAATGCATTTCCTTGCCAGTACCTACCTTCTCTAGCCAGTTGGGACCATGACTTGGATCCATGTTTCCTCGGCCCTCCACATAAAGGGGGGGATTTTTTAACAAAAGTTTTAAGAATTTACTTTGCATTTGTTGCATGAATGCATTGAAAGAATCATTTGTAGCATTGAAAGTTATTAATCTTCAAACTTTTACATTAATGCATGATAACTCCTTTGCATTTCATGTAATTAAAAAATTTAAGAATGCATAGGGTGGGGGTCATCGTCAAATTCCCACCTACTCACTATTGTGTGGCAAATGTAGCTCTTTGCTAGTGTCACGTGAGAAAGCTTTCCACACACACACACAACAAGATCTACTCGCAAACATGGCCTCAACTGCCAACACGAAGCAAAAAGTAGGGGAAGAGCTAAGTAAGGGCAAGCACAAGAGAATGATGAGAAGCATTCGGGATGCCTTTTTTGTTAGGGTGTGCAACATGGAGGAGAGTGAGATGGAATCAACCTTGTCTAGTCTAGAGGGAGGTAGCACTATGAAGAGGAGGATTCTTGATGATGCTAAGAGCAATTTGCAGTCTGAAGGTCATGATGACCTTGCCAGCCAGGTGCAATGGGAGACAGATGCCATGCTTTGGGTTGACAAATTTATTGGGAATGCAAAGACCCACTTCAATGAAGCATGCAATGTAGACCCTAGTACTCTTACACAAGAGTTTGATGTCTTCAAATCAACACAATGGATGGGTGTATGGGCCAAGCACAAGAGTAGGGTCATTGGATCAGATTGCCGTGTCATAGTGGCTAAGAGCTGGGAAAAGAAAGCTATAGCAACTTATGGGCAGCGAGCTATGTCCCTGGCCACAAGTGAAGAGCAGCTAGCCTCTATGCCCTCTCAACCATTGAGAGGTGATGAGGTTCAAAGGGCACAACACTTGGCTAGTAACATAGTCACAGTGTCAATCTTGGCCTATGTCACGGATCCAAGTTGGCGAGAAAATCGGCTCAGGCACCTATGGCACTGTATTTGAAGTGCGGTTGGTAGACAACCATATCACATGGAATATGCCAAAAAGAAGTACAAGGGCAATATTGTGATGTGTACATGAGAAGCAAGGAGTGAACAACTCATGCAGATTTTACACCCAGTCCTTGTATGTGTGATCGCAACAATCCAAGAAGACCACTATGGATCATCACACCATACTTTAATGGTGGTAGCTTGTTGCAGTTGCTTCAGATTTTGCCAATGGACCAAGGCAAGTTCACATGCTACTTCCACCATGTTCTAATCAGAGGAGCAGATCTGATGGCCATTGCGAGGGAGGGAGTCTAAGCTACATTGGAGAAGGAAGATATTATCTGAATCAATGTCTTTGTTGAGAATCTCTTCCATATCATCCATGCACTTGTGGATGGTTTAGCAATGTTGCATGCAGGGAGGTGGATGCACATAGACCTTCACCTGGGCAACATCTTATTGGACTTTTTTGGAAAGTCTAGATGCCAAGGAGGCATTATAGACTAGAAGATGGCCATGGACTTCGCGGAGAGTCGAAAGGCATTCAAGCATCTAAAGAAGAAGTATTTGGAGACACATGCCAACTTTACTAAGAGATTTCATAGGAAAGAGGAACTGCATGGGCAGAAAAAGTGGCTTGCACTTGAGCTACAAGAAGTAGCCTTAAGAGGAAGATATACATGCCATGCAGATACCTATGCATTCGGATGGATCATTGTTGAGATGATTCAATTTTTTGAAGATGCTTGGGGTTATCTTGAGAATGATCAAAAAATGCCTCCCTCTCATGTCATTAATGCCATTAAGCATCATGCATAGGAACAAATGATGCATTGCATTGCCAATCAGAGAAAGCTACCTATAGAGACCAATGATATCTTAAAGAGAGTAGAATGTGAGGGAGAATTGGCTATGAGGCCTATGGAAGAGATGACTCTTGCCCTTAGGCTTGTAACAAAAGCCACATTTTTTGCCTTGTAATATTCTTGAGACACCATGTGTCTATCAAATGTTAAACAAGCAATGTTAAACAAGCACTGGTAGTATTGTGTTAAACTACCAACGGTAGTATTAGCACTATCG